>NW_028145504.1:5147500-5230000 GCF_977016875.1 Pavona decussata | reverse complement strand
AACATCATCCTGTTGTCCTTGAAGTCCTACCGTTGCATTAAAATGCTGAAAAGTGGAACGTTTTATTCACTGATAATGATTAATATAAAAATTGAATTGGTGTTGGAAGGCGACGATCCCGGGGGCGGGGCATTTGCCCTCTACCTTCATCCCCACCCCGGGGCATTTACACAGCTTATGTGTCCCCACCCCGGGGAATCTGCCCATTTTTAAAAAAAAAATGCTAATGCCCGGGGGTTAGCCCGGGGGGGGGGGGGATGGGCACTGCTGGAATTGACTGACGCATTAGCTGATCAGACATAACAAAAAAAAAACACGAGGCGAATCGATGTTTTCATGTACGTGACATGTTTAGAGCAGCAATCCTTCTGACACGCACTGCGCAAAAATCTAAAATTCAAACTGCTCTATTTTCAAAACAAAGAATGCTATCCGGCTGAAAACAAGCAAGCCGATGGAAATTTAGATTTTCTTATTTGTGATGAAGATAAAAACCCAAAATTGTGTTTAGTTACGAATTTCAGTTTTTTATGACGTCATGTGAAAACCAAGAATTGGACCATGTCTTTGTAAGCTGTTTTTAAACAAGTCATTAAGCACTCGTTCTTTCCCGCAGAACTGGAAAGAAGCTAACGTTGTACCTGTTTTTAAAAAGGGTGAGGTTGAGTGCACAGAGAATGACAGGCCCATCTCCTTACCGTCACTAGTCTTGGAGCGATGTGTACTTCAAAGATAGACTGTATGATGCGTGAGGTGGTAAGAGATTGTCAACATGGATTCATTAGAGGGAAATCATGCACCTCCAACCTTTTGGAAGTTTTGAACCAAGTAGGCTCTAGACGACGGAAAACAGATGGACATGATCTATATGGATAAGTCTAAGGTCTTCGACAAGGTAAACCATGGCTGCCTGCTGCAAAAGTTGCACGAGTTCGGATTTGGAGGCAGCATCTTGCAGTGGTTTTAAGCTCTTACCTGATGGGTCGCTACCAACGTGTAACAGTGCTGGGTGAAACCTCCGATCCTCTGCCTGTCACTGGCTCCGGAGTACCTCAGGGCTCCATTTTAGGCCCGACGTTATTTCCTAAATTCAGTGCCCGACTGGGTTCTGACGAGCCATATTGCCATTGTTGCGAAGCTAATGTAAGGGTGTGTTTTCGACTTTAATCGGTTTAGATTAAGAATACAGTTGTTATTTCCTTTCGATAGTTTTGATGGACTCCGCCGATCCTGTGCAAAAACAAAATAATTCATAGCTATGGCCCCGGGTAATGCAAGGTGATTCGGTAACATTTAATAAACAACAACTTTCTGACTTTCTTAGCCGAGACCATTTTGACTCCCTACGTAATAGAATTTTCTTACCCCAAAAATCCGAAAATGTGCGACCCCATTCTAGTAATTCTATTGAAAATGCAACCCCATTATAGTCAATCCAGTCGTGAAAATGCGACCCCATCCAGCGGCACATCCCCATTAGCCTCTTATAAGGAAGTGCCCCCCCCCCCCCCCCGGGGCTATGGCCATATGATATTTTCCAGATTATTTGACATTTTCCAGTTGTTCAAAGATTAGAGTTAACAGCTGTGCTGTGTACAGGTTTGCCTCCTTCCTTGAACCTTGACTGGGACCTCCTCGAAGGTTGAAATCAAGGCAAAACATTTAAGTGATGTTTTTTTCAGCCTAATATGGTGTCCCTTTCCATCTATTTCCTTTCACAACATAATGCGTTACCAACTTGAATTAATTACATAATTGTTTCTGTAGACTTAATCTGTTTTCGTCAGTTACCTACCTATTTACTTATCTGTAGTTTTTACTGTGTGTACTTTCCTCTTCTTTTACTGATTATCCTGGCCCGCCTCGATTAGCACTGCCTCTGCGGAGCTAGGGATTAAGGATTTATTGGCAAATAACAAAATATTGTTGTTGTTGTTGTTGTTCAGTGTTGTTGTTTTTGTCAAGCGAGTGTTTTACACCATGTTTGCCGATGGCACAAAGATATATATATATAAAAAAAATAATAAAGTCTCGGGAAGATGCTGTGTACCTACAAGCGGTGAGTTGCGGACAGACATACAACTTGCAGCTGGCTGAGATTTTTAATTTAAAGTGCACCTAACAGCAGATCTTTTTATTCGGCGAAATAAATGTACTTTCTTTCTAAACTGTTCCAGCGAAAAAATTTTTTGAATTGGTTGAATCCTCGATTTTCTATGCGCTTTTGAAGTTGGGACTGTGTTGTTGCACCACCGCGTTTTAGGAAGCCTGGGACGAGGATGGTTGTGACGTCACCCCAGGGACCACACGATATCGAATGCGTCTATTTTTCGGTTTATTTCTTTGCGATTTACTCCACATAGTCCGTTTCAGAATGTGTTTGTCTTCTTCTTTACGGTTATCAGAAGAGTCCAAGGAGCCCGAGGAGTCTGACGAGATCGAGGAGGATTTAGAAGATTCGGATGACTCCAAAATGATTTACATCTCCGAAATCGAAATGGACGATTATTGACAAGAAGCTTCAGCAAGCGCAAACCCATTTGATAACAGCGACCTCGAACAAGACCTGTTTTAATACGGATGACCCGGAATAGACAGCCAGATACAAAACACTTTATACTGCGCACCAGCAATACATCCTTCTCTAAATACTACAATTGTTAAGCTTTCGAAAGAGATCAAAATGAACCATTTGGACACGAATTCGCAGATATGAATTCTCGAGTGTGATAGTTCTGTTTGTTGTGAATTAATTTTTCCGTTCGCGAGGGACGGACACAAACAGCGCGCTCTGCGATTTCTTTTACAATTTCGATTCTACTTCGCTAAGACTGTTTGATCTGTATACTAGAACAGTGAAGTTATTTACTGGGTGATTTCTTTTTACTCGGCGAAAGAAATTGCAGTCAAAGTAATACTTCAAAGTTACGAAGTCTTGAGCGCTTTCGAAAAATTCACCCGTTGTGTCATTTCCTCTCGTGTTTACAAGGTTAAAAGCAGCTTTCTTTTATTCATCGCATCAGGAATATTCCTTTTTCTATCCAGTACATGTGTTAAGCTTTCGAAAGAGACCAAAATGAAACCATTTGAACACGAATTCGCAGAGATATGAATTTTCGAGTGTGATAATTCGATTCTGTTTGTTGTGAATTAATTTTGCCTTAGCGAGGCGCGGATATAAACAGCGCGCTCGGCGATTTCTTTTATAATTCCGATTCTATTTCGCTAACACTGTTTGATCTGTATACTAGAACAATTTAGTTAATTGCTGGATGCTTTCTTTTTATTCTGCCAAGCGAATTGAAGGCAAAATAATTTTTCAAATTTATGAAGTCTTTAAGCGCTTTCGAAAAATTCGCCCGCAGCGACATTTCCTCTGAATGTTTTGAAGCTTAAAAACGTCTTTTTATATACAGAGCATCAGCAATACATCTTTTTCTAAACACTACAAGTGTTTTAAGACCTATAGAAACGAAAGTAAGACGAAAGGATCGAATAAAGGGAAGAAATTGGTTTCACAACATTGGATAATATACAAAGAATCGAAGATTTTCTCACCTTCCTATTGTTTCGGTCAGACTGAGGCACATCGACTGGGGCTCCAACGGCATGAATTTTTGGCCAGACAGTGAATCCCATCTCATCTGTTATTAAATGTGGCCAGAATGGTTTTACTTGGCCAAGTAAATTGTGGAACTGTCTTGTGAAACAGTCCTTCTCAAAATGAGCCGAGCAAATGTGAGAATATTCCGTCGGTTCCCACTTCGCTCGCTTGAGTTTTGCAAAATCCACCCATCGTTTCCGTCTCTTCAAGGCAACGGTACGATCGTCACCATAATATGGTAGTAAATGGAGACCTATCCCCTTTTCTAGATTTGGTACGTTACCACAGCCTCCAACAACACATCGGGAAGGCATATTAGGTCATGTAATCACTGATGTAATTGCAAAACATGAGTAGAAAGACTGGAAAGCGAAAGATCCTGCGTCCCTGGCGTGACGTCACAGCAGCTCGATCCATTCCCCGCCAAAACACGGCCGCGCAACAAAAATGGCGCGATTTTCAAACCTTCGCTGAAGCACCAAAAATCGAGGATTCAACCAAATCAAAAAATTTTTTCGCTGGAACACTTTAGAAAGAAAGTAGATTTATTTCGTCGAATAAAAAGATCTACTGTTAGGTGCACTTTAATAAAAGTCTTGCTCACTGGCAATGAAGAGCGGGTATTTTTTCCCAGGAATTAGTTAAATAGTAACCAAGATTGACGTAGGGACACTCAGCTAGTGTTTAGTGCACGACCGTCTTTTTAATAGAGAAAATTAATCGAATGTTTGGGTACTTCTGATAAGAAGCGATGCATGAGCCGCGTGCATGCCGGCGTGCGTAACTTTAGCCGTTCATATGTCGCTTCTTATTTTGTTTACGAACGTAAAGCCAGCCCAAATGTAAATCAATACGCACGTAAAATTTACGCACAGTGGAAATCCACCTTAATACTTCTATTTTCCTCTATTAAATAGATGCCAAGAGGCCGAACGCTTTCAGTCTCGGCACCCAGTCCGCGTTTTGTACTTCAGACTGTCAGGTTTTATATCGAGTCCGAGGAAACCCGCCAACGAACAAACCTCACGTGTGCACTTATGTAATTAGAGTTTCACGCTCACCGGAAACGGAAATAAAAAATGCATGCACGTTCCGTGTCTTTTATTTAGGTCTGCTATTCGACAAAAAAAAAAGCAAAAGAAAATGAAGCATACTATTTAAACCTACTCAATTTTATGTTCCATGAATCTTTTGATTCAATTCAAAGCATAACAATATAAAATAAAATAAAATTAAATTAAAGCAAGTTTGATAGATTTCTTGTCGTGCATTACGTCACAGAAAATGCTCACGTACGTATTCACATAGCGTTATATAAGTTTGGCACGTGCGTCTGCTGAAAAGCGACAACATTTTCTTCGTTACGTTTTGGCCTTTCGACCTTACTTCGCGACGGTTGTGGATGTGGTAGTTTCACGATATTTTGGTTACTTAACGTGTTACTGATGATTACGTGCTCTTGGTAAATCTCAATAGATACTGCTTACAACTACCTCTTTTTGGGTTTGGTATGGCAGCATCGACAGAAATCGTCGAAGGAAAAATGCCAGTACACTTACAGCACGAGCGTTCTACCAGTTCGACTTGTCCGACCTCGACAAAGTGCAGAGGACATAAGGTAATCATCGAACTGATTTCTTTTTTGTTTAAAGTACTCGTCCAACAGAAGACTTAATTTAGTGAAAGCTTTTGCCTTTATTTTTATTGCTTACAGTCCGACAAAACTGAAGTAACTTAAGCTTAAGCTTAAGCTTTGAGTAGTTTGTTGTAATGGTGACTCGGTTGCAGTTGGCGTTAAAATATCTGTTGAAAACCTATGCTTCTAAACTTCGTGTGCTTTAAGTTTATTTTTCTTTGCATTGACCATAAAATAGGCTGTGGATCTTCCATATCCATGTGTATATGGGGTATATGGTTGTCGGATTAAGGTTATGTAACTTCGATATTCGAAATTATCAATCGTATTTGTCGGCGAGAATACACAGCCCTTTTCTCGTGCCTTTCTTAACTCTTTGAAGAATGTCTCTGAATGAGTTCATATAGCTAAAATTGTTAATTTTTTTGCGTCTTAACTTAACATTTAGCTAAACCAAAAGGAGCGGGGCCGATAATTAGCCATCTGCTAAATTCGAAACGGGTGTTTAGGAATAGTCATGTATGTTTTTTGCCGCACTGTTGAGGGGGGGGGGGGGGGGTGTTAGGGATGGGCAAGATTAAGGACAAGGCCGGGATTTGGCAGCGACCATCTGCCGTAATAGGACTTCCTTTCACCATTTTAGTGGACTGACTAACAAATTTTCAATGACACTTATTAACTCGACTAAAAAAACGATCTCATTTCCCCACCCGTATAATTGTGTAGTGTTTAATTAAGGGAGCTTAAGCACAGACGTTCTTGAGCCATGAACGGCAACCGGAAGTTGAATGGTTTTTTTTTTTTGTCGTGTATTTGCTCCTCACAACAGACAGGAAAAGCTCTTGTTGAATGTCAGTGGCTTGACGTTACAAATCGTGATGGCGTCAAAATGCTCCAAAGAGAAAAAAATTTGACTTCCGATTGCCGTCTGTGGCTCACGAACGTCTGTGCTTAAGCTTCCTTTTGTCTCTAATCAAGATCCCAGAACTGTGGAACCCACACTACACCTACGCACATGTAACATTTATTTTAGGTATTGCAGCATAGTGTATCAATGTTACATATGTATCTCCAATGACAATTCAGCAACAATACATGTAATTCTAACAAGGTTTAGAATAATTTAAGTGGCAAATAAATCTATGGCATTTTGTTTTCCAGTTTGCAGCTGTAGTAACTACAGTCGACTCCCGATAACTCGAACCCTCGCTAACTCGAACCTCGCGCTAACTCGAACCAATTTTTCTCTCCTTTCAGGTCATTTTCTATATAATTTTACCCTCGATAACTCGAAACCCCGATAACTCAAACCTTTTTCAATTTCTCTTGAAGGTTCGAGTTATCGGGAGTCGACTGTATCTCTGAAAAATGCGTGGTAATCCCCTTTTTTGTTTTCAATATTCGAACACCTGTTACCATAAACAGCTTTTCTTCCTAGTCATACACTGCAAAATAGTCTTCCTTATTGTAAGGCACAATCCTTAAAAAAAAACCAAGTTTCTCAGGCCATCCTGTAATGCATAGAATGTACGTATGTGCACTGGCAAAAGGAGTCAGTGTTCTCAAAATGGAGCCAAAGTTATGGTCATAACTAAGTTTTAATATCTTGTAAATACATGTAACAGCTAGTACATTTAGCAGACATTTTATCATCACTTTTGTGTTAACAAAGGACTTGTATGTTCCACAGGTGGAATACTCTCATAAACTCACTGAAAAAAGGAGGAGGGACCGAATGAATATAAGCATGTCCGAAATAGCTCAGCTCTTGCCTAGTTCATCTGTTTCAAAACAGGTAAGACTTGTAGTGAAAGAATGAAAAAAAAAATGTTTGAAGTTACATGCACAGAAGGTGGTTTAAATATTGTAAAACTGCACTGTATAATTACACCTGTATATCAGGGACACCCAGTCATTCATGTTGATGAAGTCTGTTTGAAATAAGGGCTTAACTGCCTTGGAAATCAGGTTGATATGTGAGAAAATGAGGAATTTTCTTTGTCGTTTTTAATTAGCATCTTAAACTGGTAGTAACCTGGAAAAGTAAATTTTTTTTAAAGGGACTACTGTAAAAATGTCATTAAAGGTTGGTTACAATTTTCAGAAAGCTGAAAGCTCACTCATTTTCTCATTTTTCAGCACTGGAAAATGTTAAATAAGTTCCTTGTTATTATTATTATTATTATTATTATTATTATTAATTATTATTATTAGTATTATTATTATTATTATTATTATTATTATTATTATTATTATTATTTTTTTGTGAGAGGGGGGGGGGGGTGGTGCTCAGTTGGTAATTACTTCTCACGAGGAAATCTTGGTCTCTCTTTTTTTAGCAAAATACATTGTGTGCCACAAAGGCAATGTAACCTCAAATCCACTAGCTTGAACATTTTATAGATAATAACAAAATATTTATTACTTGCTTCATGTATTTGCATATACTCAGGTAATTGTTTCTCAGTTGCCGGTTATGAGGTAATTATGTTTTCTTTTACGTGTATAGCTGGAGAAGGCTGAGATCTTGGAGAAAACAATCAGTTACATCAAGAAACTTCAAGAAATCACTGGAAAGCAGGAATTAAATTCAGAAAGGAAAAATGACAACCCAAAGTTTCAAGGTGAGTTATACATGTACTTAACAGTCAGGGTTTAACGAGCCTATATCCAGAAAGGTCAAAAAACAGTAAGGTGCAGTGACGTGCATGCTTATTGTTTGGTTTCCTTTACCTCTGATTGCATTGTGATAATAGAGACATTTAGCACCAGAGTTTTTGCGCTAACGGCAAACCGGAAATGGCAGTTTCAGGTTAGGCATTTCGCGATTGACGTTTATGGCTTCTACCGCTTTAGCTACACCTCTCACTTAAGGTGGCCGCCAGATTGAATTTGCGTATAGCAGTAGTGCTGTTTTTCATACAGCAACATAAAGATCTATGTTCGCTCTTTCGCATTATTTTACACCTAAACATCAACATAAAGACTTGTTACATACAAATCTGACGTTTTTACGTTTCAAAAAATTGAAAAGTATGACTCAATCGCTGAGGTAAATGACTTACGTGAAAACCTACCTCTCCACGTTGAAAACCGCAAACGTAACATCAGAGCCTTGTCACATGATCTCTAGCCGTTCGCCGTCTGAGGTTTTTGCCGAAAGGCCCGGAGCTAAATGTCTCTTTATGACTATGAATTCATGTTTTTTGTTAGGGCTAGGACAAAACATGGACCCAGGGTCTGTGGACTCCCCTTTTGGACCAGGACCGTGGACCACTTTTATGGACCTGGTCCATGGACCCCCTTTTTAACTCTTTAATGCGCGCTTTTGTGTGGGCGCGTGTGATGTTGTTGATTGGCAACCATGTAATATCACGAAATGAATGTACATGTCGACAATTGCAATTCTTTCGTGTATCAAAAGGAATCATCGGGTGTAGATTTAATACATAATGCCTCATTGCATTCCCTCAATTAAAATGTGGCATGGCGTCCACGAATCCTTGCGTAGCTCGATGCAAGTACTCCTTTACTGTTACAATTCACTTCTGCATTCACGAGTTGGTTCACGGGAGCCTTTGATTCTTTTCTACAGAAACAAGGACACAATAAGGCTTATAATTCACATATTATGTTTTAGCTTGCATATGTACATGTAGCGGTGCACTGTTACACAGTACAAGTTGTATTGGTATTACTTCAGCCTTCAAATATTTTGAAACTTGCATCTACATTTGTACCTGCTTTGACACTCAATGTATCATTGCATGATTGTAATGGCTATTCATGTTTCTTTGAACAGTAAGTAAAGTGTTTAGGGAATTTACAGTATGTAAGCAAGGCAACTGATGCCATTTTCATGATTGTGAACAAAAACTAGTACCCAGGCTTGTCACTGAAATATTGGACTGGACTTAGGAGATTGAAAAGCCCTTAGTCAAAGAGAACTAATCGAATGGCTTGATTAATCGGGTATAAATGACCTTTTTTTCCATCACCTTATTGAGGTAAAGTCAAAAAATTATTATTATTTATCAAGCACTTATTTGCTTTGACATTCAGTGAAACCTGCTGAACCTCCTACACTGACATTCTTCGGCTTGACAGGTACGAACGTGAGCCAAAGAACGTCTGCGTAAGAAGCTAAAACTGCTCTAGTTTTAACCAATGCCTGTATCATTAGTAATAATTATTTGTTGTTGGTTGCAGAATGTCAGGATGTCACAACAACAGATGGACAAGCACCCACTGAGCAATCAGAAGTCAATTCAAATTACTACAGTGGTTTTAGGGACTGCATAAAAGAGGTGTTTCACTGCCTCACCAATGTTGAAGCTATGGATCTTCAACAGCCTTGCTTCCAGCGACTCATGTGTCATTTGCAGGCTGAACTGCAGTTTTTGCCTCTAAGTGCTGCAAAGAGCAACTCACTACAAGATGACAACCAGCAAGGCAATCAGCAGACCAAATATCCGAGCACAGCTTCTAATGTTGATGTGGAGAACTCACCAATGTCGAAGTCCCATGAAACCTGGCAATCTAAAAGATCATATAACAGCATCAGCCAAACAGGTACCCAACAAGAGGCTAGCTCCAGCTCACCAAAGCGAGTGCACATCGATGATTCCAATGAAATAAGCGGAGACAATGGTTTGTATGCACGAGGAAATGAAGGCAGTTTAGATGCACAGCAGAGTGAGAGCAATTTAAGCAGTTTATCCCACCAACAAAGTGACAACAGTCTACAAGGTTCTTCTACACAAGGGAGGGTTCCAAATGAAACGCCCTTTTCCCAGGTGGAAAGCTCCAATGCAGACAAAGAAAAAGGTCATTCCAGTGGCAGCAGGTCTGACAAAGGAAATGTGGATGGCAGTGGAAATGAGGGTCCTATTGGAAACAATAAATTGCCTAACAGTGGCCTTGACATACCCATTGCTGCCATTCCTATCTCACCAAGGACGCCTTACATACCCAACCCATACACAGCAGCAACGTATGCCCTCCACCCATCTGGCACTCACTACATTCCAGTGCTTCTCCATTTGAACATTCCTGTTCCTGTAGCGCCTCCATCATCTGATATGAGTGGATGCTCGGCGCCCGGCGGATATATGGCGGCAATGAACTGTATGAGAATGGGAGGTCCTCAGTATCCCTATGTCCCATGTGGCATGCCTTTTGTACCACATGTTCCTGGAGGTGTGATGGGCATAAACAGCATACACAATGCCGTGTGTAAGCAAGAGCCTGAAACACAGAAACAGTGTGGGTTCAAGCGAAAAAAGGAGGTTGATCCTACCACTGTGGATGATGAAAACATATCTGACTCTGTGAACGTGTGCAGTACAACAGACAAAATATATTAAAAACAGTTAACACTCAGGAGTTTTAATCTGTTTGACAGAAAAGGTAATTAATATTGTTGTACATAGTCGGTAATATTTGTTACGCCTTTAAAAAGCAGCTTGTCTCAAATTTGAGACAAGGAATAATTCTTTGTTTATCAAGGGCCCTTTCATCACTTCCTTCAAGCGTCCAATACTTTTAAGGTTAGAAACATTGCATGTATGTGTATAGCCACATTGCGCTGTTAATGTTATATCCAGACAGCTGTCAATACTACTTGTAGGTAGCCAACCTCATCCCCAGGGACTTGGTCATATTCAAAATGGTGGTACATCAAAGACCTCGGAACACACTGCAAGAATACTCTATGGGCCAGGAGTATTCTGTGAAGACATTTTTGATTTTTGTGTTTGCTACACTTTTTACAGGATCAAATTGGCAGTGTCCATTTTTTTTTTTTTTCAAAAAAAATGTAGCAAAAGTTGTTTGTCACGTGACAAAAATTAATGCCCTACAATTCATGGAATATTGTTGCAGCATGTTCCAGGCTCTTCTCTGAACCACCAATTTGAATACAGTCGAATCTCCCTTTGCGACCACCTCTCGTAAGCGACCACTTTTCCAAAATACCAATGGTTTTCGAGTCAAATCACAATAGATGGAACCACTCGTAGGCGACCACCTATCATAAGCGACCACCTCTTGTAAACGACCACTTTTAGAGATGATTGTTTATAATTTTCAATTGATTTTAACCTTCCGTAGGCGACCACTTGTCGCACAATCTGCTCTATCTCTCGTGAGCGGAAATCGTAATATGTGTCGCTGTACCATAGGCTACATCATTACAGCAGACGCCCTGAATCTCACAGTCGGAGTGTTTCCCATATAGCTTAGCATTGAAATGATTGATAAAATACACGTGCACTATACTTCACACTGAAATAAACTTTAATCAGATTAAATCTCTTGTAGGAAAAAAACTCTCTTATCTTTTTGCTTATGTTCCGTTCCCTGAAAAATTTAGACGGCGCCACCTGGAGTAATAAAAGAGTCAAGTTTCTTACACAATAATTGTCTCAATCGCTGTATTAAGTAATTTGTTAGAAACAAACAATAATCACCATAGACCGTCAGATTTTTTGCCTAGAATAATTTTGGACCAGTCTTAATATACTTGTAGCTAAGAAAAGTTATTACTTTGGGTTTCGATAAGCACTGGCAAAAGGCTTTAAGGTCTTCGCAATTACCATATGATTATCCGAAATTTAGACCTCCTGTGGTCTGACCTCTTGTAAGCGACCACCTCCCGTAAGCGACCACATATCCTTGACATTATGGGTGGTCGCTTACGGGAGTTTCGACTGTATTGTAAACACTTTGAGGACGAGTCAACGATGGTAGCTAGCATCAAAAGATTATAAATGTACGACTTAAATTTTCAGCTGCCGGTGCAGCATGTACATGTAGATAAAGAACATTAAACACCACACTTGAATTCACGACACTATTTTCTTGTAACTCAAAACCTCCCATCAAGCTGACTGGAACTCATTAATTTGCTGCAGCCTGCAGCCCGTTTGATGAAACTGATCTCAATCACTAATACTAGGCCAAATAATAATTTATTGTTTGTCAAATCAGCTTTTTTGTGATTGGTGGTTTACAAAAATTATTATATTATTATTCTGTAAACTTGTCTTATTGAGATTTACGTAAATAAAACAATTTAACTTTCAAAATCGGTCAGAATTTTGTATCTGTTAGGGAACATAATTAATTTTTGCTTGCAGTGACAGTGTTAATTCAGGACTTATGAGAAAAATTTATTATTTGTCATTCTTGCTCATAGCCAGGATGGCAGATGATCAGTCCTAACCTATGCCTTGTAAAAGTTTTGTGAAATTGGAAGGGTCTCACAGTCTAGATTTTTAGTGCAAAGTCATCTTGGAGTGCCTTAGAAAGCCTCAAGCTCACATAGGATTAAAATTTCTGGTCTTGCCATCTCGCATTTGAAGTCTCAAAGTAACAGATGTATTTATTGCCTTTTTCTTTTTGGGAGAACTTGTATCGAGACATTGACTTCTGAGACTACAAATGTAAACCTAAACCATAATAATTTTTATTATTAAACCTGAATCATTGTATCAGGCAATTCCAGGGATTTGACTGGGTTAGCAGCCATGGTATATGAGCCATTATACCACGCCCGAGAAGTAGAGACCATTAAATTCTCTTCTGGTTGTTCTTGCAAAGTGAAATTGACAAGATCTAGCAATATTTCTTGATAGTTTTTAATAAAGCAATATTTACTATTCCACTCATTCTTGCTGGATATGAGAGGATTATAGCCAATGCCACTACGCGCCTCATTGGCTATCTATCATCTCATATCCAATGAGTGCTTGTTGAATAATAATAATAATAATAAAAATAATAATAATATTACTGTTAATATTAGTCTTTAGTATAATTTCAGAGTTAAACTGTTAAGGCTCAGTGAATATTGTCAGTGTTAGTGAATATTGTCGAATAATCCCCTCGACTTCGTCTCGGGGATTTTTCAACAATATTCACTTCGCCTTCGGCGAATAATTGTTAAATATTCATGAATGTTAATAATTTTCAAATTGTTTATGGCTTATTGGTGTGCACCAACATTTTGGGCTGACCACTACAGGTGTATGTCTAGCTTTGTTTTGAACTGGACCCATAAGAACTACATAGATTTTGTACTAGTGCTGTGAAAGTTGAAGACTCGATCTCTTTCGGCGACGTGACTTGATTTATTTTAATTCTGAGCACATTGGTAATGCCTGGAATTAAAACATATTGTTAATATGAAGTGAAACTTGTTATCACATCTTGATTCTCATTCAACAATGCTTTAAGGACGGTGCCTACTATTGTTACTGCGCATACGTTCTGCGCATCTCGAGATACTCGGGTTTCCTATGGGTGGTGCCTACTAATACAGGAATATTTTTGCGCGGTTTAAAACTATGCGGAGAAAGCAGAACTTACCAAGTACCTTTGGTATCTCGAAAGAAAATTGGGGGTAACCATGCATTTTTCAGAGATAATTAAGCTTTAATTTAGGAAAAAATCCCATACATTGCCTTATATTTTGGCGCTTTTTGGAGATGTTATTGCTTAATTATCTCTGAAAAATGCGTGGCTACCCCCAATTTTCGTTTTGGATTCCAAAAGGCCTTCCTAAGATCTGCTTTTCCCGCATAGTCATAAACCACACAAAAATAGTTCGATATTACTGGGCACTGTCCTTAAGCATGGCGCAAAAATTGAGGCTGGCAACAAAGGTACATTGGATGTGCATGGGTTGTACATCATTGTGGGCCAAAGGTTGCTGGCTACTCTTCACTCTTTTGTTCAAACTCCAGTGGGTGTGCTAAGTTATGTAGTTGTTAAAGTGTGTATAACTGGAGGCAGGAGTGCAAAATTCTAGCAAAACATATTTTTTGATAATGCTAGTCCCACTAGTTATTATATAATGGCTAGTTTGATTTCTTAATCCTTAATGTAATAAATTTATCATACATGTATTTTAATTTAATTGATTAAAAGCCAGCTGTGCTGGTAGACTCTTTGAGAGCTAATTCTTTTGGCTTTTTTTTTTTGTCCACGCGAAAGAAGTTACAACGACAGGTCGCCAAAGCGTAATATAAGAGTTTGCATGGCGTAAAAATTAAATCGAAAACTAGACAACAATATTCCCACAAAAACCCACAACAATTGTAATTAAGTCTGAAAAAGCTTACCCGGTGTAATGCTGAGTTTTCAAGGCTTCTCAGTGCTTCCAAAGGCCGTTCTGAGCGGTTTATTTCTCAGCGGCTGGGCCACGTGCATCACTGTATTATGAAAGGGTTGGAAACTTGAATGAAATTTGACCCGTCATTTGATCCATGAGAGCCCTTCGAAACTTCGCTAAAATTTGCTTGAAACTTAAGCACTCGCTTACCTGCCTCACCATATGTCAAGAAGGATGATATGCAGTCCTTCCTGAACAGTTCATTTTCGGAGAAGTTCATTTATTGAGACACAGGTTTTCGTTGAAAACAAAGTTCATTTCAAATCGGGCGCCATTTTTGCCGCGGACTGAGCCGTGTCCCCGGAATGTCATGACAAAGTCACGGTCAAACCTAGGCACGAGTACTAAAATGTGCCTGACAGGGGGGATCCACGTGAAACCTTTGGCCTGCAACAAATTACACACACCCCCTCTCGGCTAAGTGCAGTTCTGTACAATTTCGAAGATCAGTTTGCTTGACCAAGAGACTCTTGGCTTGACATCAACATCTCGTCCCAAATGATACAATCTAGATATAGAAAGCGTACCCTTTACATACATACTTTATTTATTTATCCACGGTAAAATCTTCAGTATTATATTACATCATAAAAAGAAAGTATTAAAAAACTTCACAAGTTAAAATAAGAATACTGTTTTACAAGATTGCCATGTGGGACCTGACTGAGAATTGTTGTAAAGTCGATCAATTTCCCTTTAAAGCGACCAAGAGAGTTTTTTTTCGTAAATTGACGGGTAGACTGTTCCATAATAGCGCCCCGCTGTAGCTAAAGCTACCTTGCGATAGTTCGTGCGTGGCTTTGGCAAGTCTAGTTTGATCTCGGAATCCCTTAGATTATACGATGTACTGCGGATGCTAAACAAATTTTGTAAGTACTTCGGGGAAAGCCCTTAAATTGTTTTAAACATTTAACGTCGCCTTCAACTTCTTTCGGCGCGTGGAGAGATTGTCCCAGTGGAGCCTCTTTAGGAGGAAACTGGTACTTGTGTCGTAAGTAGATCTGGTAATAACCCTAGCAGCCCTATTTTGGAGTTTTTGGAGTTTATCACTCAAGGTAACGTTTAGTTCATCCCAAACGGAGCTACAATAGTCAAAGTGGGGTAAAATTAATGCTTGGTAGATTTGGAGAGCGGCGCTTTCAGAAATGACTGGTCTTATGCGTTTAAGGGCGCCTACAGCTGAAGATATTAATCTGATTATTCGAAAGAGCATGTACACGCTGATCAGATCCAATTACCATGATTTCAGTCTTGGCAATATTAATGCTTAGCTTGTTGGTTAAAAGCCAGCAATTAATTTTAATTTAATCAAGTTTCAGATTTGCAATCTAATCAAATCAACCGTTCAATCTGAGGTGGGCTTAAAACAGAGTACCAGACCCCTTAAAAATAAGCCACCTATTATTACATCATTTTATTGAAAAGTTAAACGCTAAACGCTTTGATAATGGCGTGGGGTAACGCCGTAACGTCATCCGCCTTGTAGAGTTTTTAAAATGTTTTTAAAGAATCTATTAGAACTAATTAAGTAATAAAATTATCTTAAAAGTTACCCAAATGGATCAATCAGGTTAATACAATGTAAAGTTAAAAAAAAATCAACTTTAAACTTATCATAATTATAAGTTCATCAAATTCTTACGGAAAATTGACAAGGCATTTGATTCTCTTAAACTAAGCGGTAAATCGTTCCACAGACGACAGATCCGAACAAAAAACGAATTCTTTAAGACGTCAGTCCTGCTGAAAGGGACTGATCAAGCGTTAAATGATCAACATTTCTACTGAAGCAGCTTAGTACAAGAATGAAAAGATACATAATCGAAAATGTTTAATTTGTATATATTCTTAAGACACTAAAAAAGGTAAATAAATCGTTTATTAATAATTAAGGTTTCTTAGCTCTGAGTTTATGACATTTTCGAGGTCAGCCATAGTATTGGCAGCGAAGGTTATATTTGTGTCGTCGGCAAACATCCTCGGAGAGGCTAAACTAAGGCAATTGGGCAGATCATTAATGTACTGACTAAGACTGACAAAAGTGGTCCAAGATTGCTTCCCTGTGGGACTGCTGGGATCATAATCACATAATCTTTATCGCATTGTTCGCAATGGATGTGATAGACTGTTCCACACTTTTTAAGATTTTCTGTTTTAGTTGTAATCTTAAGGAATTGAAAAGCTTGTGGACAAGTGTAACCTCGTGTGATTTGAATGCTCTTTGGAGGCGTTCCCGGAAGTGCCCTTGATCAGTACGGCATTGAACAGATTCTTCGGAATCTCTCGAAGTGGATCCAGTGCTCGGTATTATTAGCATCCAATCTGGACAGTAATTGGCTTTCAAGGCTTCCTTAACGTGTTCAATTTCCTTTACTTTGTCAACTTCTTCTGACACCAAGGTGTGAGCTCGAAGTAGTAGAGTGTTAACTACAGCTCTTTTATGTTGTAGATGATGATTAGAATGAAAATTTAGATATTGATCAGTATGGGTCGGTTTCCGGTATACGGTGACTTTCGTTAAGCCATCCTCGTTCACGTGACGGCAGGTGTCAAGAAATTGAATTCTGCCATTCTTTTCTTCCTCCGAAGTGAACTGGATGTGTGGATTGATGGAATTGAGATGATCGGAAAAAGAGTTCACTGCGCCTTCATGATAGCCTGCGTAGCAGTCGTTTCCGTTTCCTTTCAGCCGGCCAAGCGGGGCAAGCGCGCGAGGACATTGGGATCCTACTGTTTTTGCTCCTTTTGCCCAATGCCCTCGCGCGCTTGCCCCGCTTGGCCGGCTAAAAGGAAACGGAAACGACTGCTACGCAGGCTACCTTCATGAATTTTGGTCATCGTGTCATCAACATATCGATACCACATAGCTGGCGGGATAGGTGCGGTATCCAATGCTTTGCTCTCAAAGTGTTCCATATAATCATTGGCTACTATGGGTGAAATTGCGGGAACCAATCGCGGCCCCTTGTTTCTGCTGGTAGAATTCATTCTGGAACACTGTGAAGTAGGTTCTAGAGAGGCACATTTCAGGTAGGGTGGGTAATTGTGGTCCATCAAAAGAACATCTATCTGGGAAAGTTGGGTCACCTTCCAGTTTCGATCTAACAATTGGAATAGCTCCTGGAATAGCTTCATTGAACAATGTGATAAAGATTATGTGGGCGAAACTTCTCGGTTATTGGCAACTCGAGTAAAGGAACATCTTTCAACAGATGAGCTAATTAGAAAATACAAGCCTGCAGCTGGGATAGAATATGTCTGATCAATGCCTAGGAAGAAATGAGGGTGAAGAAATCGATGAATCGAATACTGTTTATTGTTCTCACATTCAAGGAAACATGAGTACATGTGCCTATTCTCGGACACTTTTGCATTTATCACAATAACTTACCAGAAGGGCAGGAGCAAACTTAAAAGCATATAGTTTCTTCGTTTAATTACTAAGCACTACCTAAAGATTGGCTGATTGAATGCTGAGGTTTTCTCCGTAATTTTGAAAAATATTGTAGACGTTGAGTGGCCTATTCTCGGACAGGTTGTCCCCTGGAGGGAGGGAGGGAGGGAGGGAGGGAGGGAGGGAGGGAGGGAGGGAGGGAGGGAGGGAGGGGGAGCACTCCACAAAAAAAAATTGGATAGGGGTGTGCGGCCCGCTTCCCAAAACCCTTACCCTATTTATGGGTCTGGGAGTCGAAAGAGAAATTCTAATGGGTGTAATGAACACATTTGAATAATAATGATGATAATGCCGGATGATGATGATGATGATGACGGTGAAAATTGATCTTAACCCTAGGATTTCTCTACGTGTTGCATAACGAGATAAAGCTGCCACCTCTCTAGGAATGACTTACCACAATTCGTACAGCCCACTCTCAAGTAAGTGGTGAGAAACGAAGCAGCTGTACTGCAAATCTTCTTCTTTCTCAGCTTTCTATAGCATTCGTCATGGTCAAAACAACACCTATTAAAGATGGTGATTAAAGAAAAGCTATCGCACTTAAACAAAACCAAAGTTAATGGTTACTCTCCTGACAGTTGGGATTCTTAACCATGTTATTTTCAATTTAAGTTATTTATTTGTGAAGTTTAATGTACGGCGCCACTAGGGTACACTGAAAGGTTGTTGTTGTAATTGTTATCTGGGAAAATCTGACTTTGCGGCACAAACTATCAAGCCTCCCACCGTTCCAGCGCTGACCAATACACTGCCCTGTCTTCATACTGATAAGGGCTGTCCATTTTATATCAGAAATGAAATTCAGATTTGCACTTTGCACGTGCATTTTGTGTTTTTTACAGGTCGATATCGCTTAATTGGCTCTCCTTTCCTCCCGGCATTCCACAGTAGCAGCCCTGATAGCCGTTGTAGTCCGGCTCTAAACTGTAAAAGGTTCCGCTTCCAATCGCGCCAAGAACCTGCCTATTAAAACGTTAAAGAAAAACAAAATAATAAAAGAAAGAAAGAAAAAGAAAAAGGAAAAGAAAAAAAAAAAAAAAAAGAAACGATAGTGGTTTTGCATAACCGTTGCTTTTCTTCAGTTATAGAATAACTGAAGACGAAAAAAAAAAAAAAAAAAACTCGGTGGAGAAATCAGCATTGATTGAACATTTCCCCCGAAGACTTTAGTTTGTTACTTAGAAGATTTGACTTTTAATGCTTTAATTTTAAATGCTAAACATTTTAAACATTTGGTAACCTCCTGGGTTAAATAATTGTGTAAATTAGAGTGAGAGTGACCCACAGAATGGGATAAAAACCTTGAAACACTTCCATGCTAATAGCAAACTGTCCACTGGAGTAGTTTAGCCACAGTTACGATGCTGCTCTTTCATCCAAACCTTGCACGTGCAGGACCACGTGCAGTTTATCTCAACACTGTGTTAATCCGATCTATAGCCCAACGTAGATAGCCTTAATTTTATTTCACCTATAAAGCTCACCGTGTATTCGAATTTTCAGGGCCAGTTGTTTAACAGTGGTTTCTTGCCAAGGTTGTTTCAGTTGTTTCATTTGCTATAGAAGCGCCACTAGCATGCATCAAAGGACTGGAAATCATCACTAAAAATTAGAAATTCTTTCCACACTTTTTTATCAGTAAGAGTGCCTAAGTTTTTGTGGCCGAGCTCAACCGGAAGTGAATGTTCTTATTTTTCTCTTCATGTTTTGTGCCTGAAACCTTCTTAGCATGTTCTTATTTAGACCACGTGATATTTAATTGAATTTCCGAAAACCGATACGAACTTGACCAGAACAAAAGACCATTGTGCATTGTGTGAAATCAAATTCCTTTAACCGTATGTGCATGTTGTTACAACGTACAACGTGTTTTCATCTCGATCCAAAAATTGGTGCAGAGCTTAATAGGAATTTATGCTTTAAATCGCTTGGAACTATGGGTCATCTTCAGCCTCAACGTTCTTATTGAAAACGTTCTTATAAAAAAAAAGAGTGAAATTGTATTGCTTACTGGTATGCAGCTGAGGCAACTAATGAATTGATTATAAAAACCCTCCTTATTTGGAAACAGATGCATGCTCTCGCAAACGAAAAACAACAACAACAACAACAAAACAGAAAAAAAGGGTTCCTAAAATTGTATATAATTTTTTTCACGTTCAATTTTTACTTTTTATAGTTTACTCAGAGATGATACGACATTTCCCCTCTTTGTAAAACAAAACTCTCTTGTCGATGTTAAACTCGATCCTCTTTGCATGGAAGGGATTTGTCACCTTTTTCCTGCTTCGAAACCGAAGAGATTAAGGCTACTGGGAAATGGCCTTTACAAAAGTCAAAGAAACTTGAGAAAGTGCAATTTGTAAAATGATTCATGTCAATAAATCCCAGTCAAACGATTCTAATTGGCCAACAAAGTCATTAGTTACTCAAACACACGTCATGTTTGAGTTGAATCTTTTTAATTTCAAGACCACTTGTACACACTCTCATAGTACCTTTTTGCGGCGGCCATTTCAGTCAGTGCCCTTTGCTGATTTTTGACGAGGACAATGGCGGAGAATCCAAATGTAGCCGTTCTTGTTGTTATTGTTGTCATAGTTGTGTCAGTCTTGTCCATTCCACCTCCGTTCGAGGTAAGTTTGATCTGTCTCGTCTAGCTGACGTCTCCTGTCATTTTTTTCAGTTTCTAAGCCTATTGTCTTGAGAAAGAATCAGTACTTATTATTTATTTTATTTCTTCTTGGCCTCCTCACTCAGACAACCATCCCAGAGGTTACCAATTTCAGAAAGAATTAATGTCAAATCAAAATTGGACCTTATTATTTTTAAAAATTACACTGAATAGTAAATATTGCAAAAGGAACAATCTCTCGGCTAAAAAGCAGCTTTGAATTAGCTTTCATTGATTGATTACAAGCTTCAGTTGTGGATTTCATCCACAGGCAAACCTGAAAGGTAGACATCATGACGAACATCTCATCGACCGTGACCTTGCTTCAGTCTATAAAATGCTCAAAGCCGGTCGTGTTTCCGTCTCCGACGTGAGATACAATTCAGACCTCAAATTATATTAATTAATCTCTTTTTTAACTGACACTGAAAGATGTCATTTTGCCGACTCTGTTCGGTTCACACGATGATGACGACGACAAAATTAGCTTGGCGAAATTCGTGGCTCGTCAGGGGAATTTATCGAAGTCGAGTGGATTTGTGAGGTTAAAATAAAACTGAAATCAGCTTAAGGTATTGTTAGTTTGATGGCTTTATTTTCCCGGTAGGAATTGATTAAGAATATTTTTCGAAATGGTTTAAAAACTCAGTTTTGAATTAAACAAACTATCTTAAGCCCATACAAAAATTAGCCAAGAAACGAGGGGAATCCTTTTATCTCTCTTAACTGCGATTTAGTACTCAGTATTTGGTTTCTTCCAGAACATCAATGGCACATTTATCAGTTTGTTCCGACATCCTCGTGCGGAGAAGTAGACCTTAGACTCTGAACCCAAAACCACGTGCTCTGATCACGTACACCGGCCCATTAACAACCTATTAGCTTCCCTGCAATGTCCGTTTCATACGGATCAGTGAGAGTTAACAAGAATCAGAGCTAAACGAGAGATTCCAATCATGTCAGTTACTATCATTCAGGCTTCATGATTAATTCAAATGGCTGAGTACAAGTGCGTGTGAGAATGAATTGATTCTCTTGCCCAGGTACTCACTGTTTTTTTTTTTTTATAAGAACCTTTTTTATAAGAACGTCGAGGCTGAGATTAACCAAAATTTTAAGAACGTATCAAGAACATTCCTCAGGTTGAGAGTCGATTAAGAACGTTTTTATTTTGCTAATCTGTATAAAAAATCAAGGTAACAAATGTAAATTAACCAAAATACTTAAGGGCATGTTTTGTATAACATTAACAATGGTGACACACATCTTGGTTTGTCATCAGTAATCAGCAGTTCTTGATACCATATCTCAGCAGGCAATGCACTTTGATAGGTTCAGCTCCGTGTACACCTACAGTATTAATTTTTTCCCCTTTTAATCAACTTGGTTGACTTAATTAACTGAGTAACAAAAAGGCTACGATAAAAAAAAAGAATTAAGATACTACGGCTAAGTTAAGAATGTGAAGAGAGCTAACTAACATGAAGGGAAATGAACGGTGAATGAATGTATAGGACACGGCGGAAATGGAAAAAGTTTTCGAAGTTTTGCTGAAGAGTACTCGATGAACTGAGTTCTCGGTGAGAGGATTTGTCTTTAAAATTGTGACGTACAAATCTGATTGTTCACTGTGCTGCAACGCCATCTTTGAAACCGACTTGCAAACGCCGTGTCAAAAATAATTTGCTTTATTTCACAAAGATGTTTTGTCCATTTTGTACTGTGAAATATTTGCCTTTACTTAAAGTAAGGTTTTAAAGGATCTTAACTGTTTCCTTTGTCATGAGTTTGCTTAATTTGAGTTGTAAAGTCTCTTGTGTGTGTGTTTTTGCCTTATCCCAGAAGAAAGAAGGAAATATGGCTTTTCGGAAGAGACACGGTAAGTTGTAGTGTAGTTGTCTGTAATATCAGAACTGATGCAGCTGTTAAATTACAGCTGTAGTGAACTTAAAATAAAATTGTGTACGTTTGGTACTAAAGTTTGCATTAACTCTGATTTGTTTACAGTTCTTACGTCAGAGGAAATTGAAAATCAGGGGGAAATTCATTCATTGCTAAGAGTTTAACTGAAATGTTCAGTTTGACACAGCTGTTATACTTAACTCAATTTTCAGTACGTTTCTTATAGAAGAAAATACACTGAAACAAAAAAAAATTTAGAAAATACTAAACGCAAACGGTAACAGTAGAATTGAGCAGAGAAACCACGAGCCTTTTGTTAGTCTTGTCAAAGAAGCCGTCTATTTTGAAACATCAAACGGTTGAAACTTTAATAGACTGTTCACAGTCCCCCTATTTTTCCGTGGGATTCTCGAGACTCTATGGAGCTGCCGCCATCTTGGTTTGTTAAAGCGAGCGCGATCTGGGGAGAGTGTCTAAACTACCAAGGGGAGGGGAGTGGAGTTGGGAGGCGGCTTCCCATCCCCCACTATACTAACACCCACTCCCGCTCCCCTCGGTAGTTTAGACACTCTCCCCAGATCGCGCTCGCTTTTACAAACCAAGATGGCGGCAGTTCCATCGAAGCGTACCGGTCTCGAGAATCCCACGGAAAAATAGGGGGACTGTGAACAGTCTAAAACTTTAATTGTTTGGGCGTCATTTACTGACCGACAAACACAACAAGAAGATATAATTGACAGTAATCCGTCACCACTCCCAGGGGTTTTAATTCATCACTTATTAGAAGATATTCACTGTGGTCTGTTGCTCCGAAACGGCGATATGTAAATCTGATTCGCTAAATTGTCTGGCATGTCTATCAGAGAGACAACGATCGTACATTGCTTCTCTTACTCAGTATTTAGGTGAATAAATAGGTTCCAAGTATTTACTAATGAGTAATCGACTCTGCAATGGACTTGTATCCCAACCAGGGCAGCCGGTTTACGCTACAGAAACCAGAACTTATTCCCAAATATCCAAATATCCACAAGAGTCACTCCCGGCTGGTTCTTCCTTAATTGTTTTACTTTCTTGCCTGTTATAAACTAAGGTGCTTTTACCCGAGTGCAGCACATTGCAACTCGACGCAATTGTTAGGCAATCTGGGGCAAAGGCAATGCCAGTAACATGCTCTTTTCACAACTTATCTCGTGAGCAACGAGAAAAAGCGTTGCAAGTTGCAAAAGAAGTAAATCGGACTCTTATATTTTTCGCAACATTGCGAAATTAGTTTAAAGTGTCATACTGGGCTGAGTTTCTCGAAGCATGGTTAGCGCATTGGTAAAGAGGTATTAAAACCTATAGGTTGTTATGGTATTTAACCCGGGTTAGCGCTAACCATGCTTCGAGCAACTGGGCTCTGAAGATTATGTGGCTTGTTCTGCAATGTTCTTGGTCGTTATCGTTGCAAGTTCCAGGAAAAAAATCAGTGCCTTTTGTACTGAGCACCTCGTTGTTCACAAGCCTACTGGTAATCTCACTTCACCACCCACTCCCAGTTCACTACTTGAGGACACCGAATATCTATTTAATTAGGACGTTCTAAATAAAATGTTGCCCTAAAAATAACCATTACACCGGTAAATTTGGTCAGTTTCCCATCTCGGGTCTGCAATATCTAACAGGCTTTTCTATCATATTTGTTACATTTGAAGCCCGTAACCTTTATCAGTTTGGAAGAATGATCGCTTGTTCCACAAATCGCAGCATGTGGGATTACTATGACTATGGCTGCTGGTGCGGATTTGGCGGGTCAGGAACTCCTGTCGATGGCACTGACAGGTACGTTTTTGCTTATTGCTATCAGATTATTTCCTACTCATGAAGTGTATGTGATAGAATTTTTTTTTTGTTATTTAAACAGTATTTTCGTTTCGACGTTTACTCTAAGAGCAAAAAAGCCCAGGAGTCAAGCCCAGGACATTGCGTAGATTGGTGGGAATTGGAAGCTACAACCATTGAGAAGAAGAAAGAAAGAAAAATTTTATGGATCTTTTGGAAGTGAGACAGTTGAATTGCAGCAACATTTTTGAGCAAAATATTTTATCGAAAAGAAAACATCCATTCACAATCAAGAACGACCACCTGGTCTCGAATTACGACAAGAAACAGGGCTTTAATTACACTTGTTGTTTGTTTCAGGTGTTGCTATTTACACGACTTGTGTTATGACATGTTGATAAACAAGACCATCTGCTCAAGCTCGTGGACTACGTACTATTCTATTTACCGCTACACTGGATGTCGCCAATGCGGTAAAGAGTTTCTCTGATTACTAATTTAACTATGCTAGAGCTGTGCAAGAATAGGCCATTACCAAGTTGATGTGAACCTCACTATGAAAGCGAGGCTAAGTGCTAAGCTCTTCATATGAAAATTACTTTTGTTTACATGTCAATGAAAACTAATTTTCATAATAAAAAGTTTGCATTTAGCCTCGCTTTCATAATGAGGCTCAAAGCAACTCAGAAATGGCCTATTGCCAACTTCCTCCCGCAAACATGGCAACAGACAACCTCCTTCCGAGGTCCCTCTCTCTTCCTCAAGGGAGGAAGAGAGAGGACCCTGGGACGAGGTTGGCTAAGAGAGGCACACTTATAAAAGCCCATTTTACAGTTGTGTGCTAAGTGACCTGGTCTTGGATTCTAAACGAGGCTGGGGGTGACCTTGTTTTGATACAAACCTCACTGCTTTTCATATGTAGATCAAACTGTTCTTATGCTAACTATTTGCATTTACATATGAAAAGCAGTGAGGTCTGTATCAAAACAAGGTCAACCCCAGCCTCGCTTCCAATTCAAGACCAGGTCACTAAGCACACAACTGTAAAATGGCCTATTGCCGTGACGCCACGAGAGCTTCTTCTTGGTGGTGCACTGATTTGTTGAGGAACTTCATTGACAAACGGTTAAGACAAATTTGCTTGAAATGAATTCTTAAAGGGGCAATGTCCCCGATTTTTAGCTATAGTGTGCCTTTGGATAGCGAAAACACAATTTGTATCGATGGAAATGTTAAAATAATGGTTTAGTATCGTTGACAATTACCCTAGGAGTATACGTAACTATTATTTGTTATCTTTTCCGGCGGATGGCTTGGATGGAAATGGATATCGATTACAACTTGATAAAATTGACCATGTTTTGAAGTTCTTCCTGTGTATTTTAGAGAAATTGCTAAAAACAGGTTTATAGTTTGTTCTTCATTGGAGAAATCAGTTAATTTTCCTCCCGGTGCTCTACGAACAATTTCGTGTTAGAAAAAAGTTTCTACGTTAAATACTTGAGTAGCTTTGTTTGAAATACAGCAAAATCTCCGTGCATTGAACAAGCATGCCTGAGAACAAACAATTCGTTTCTGAGCTAGCCAAGGTGGGGGTGGGGTGGGTAGGGGACCGGCTATCTAACTGAGTAGCTGTAAAATAAAAATGCACCAGTCAGAGAATAGTCTACAGGCCTTTGGTAAGCCTTAAAAGAGTGCTATTGGTTGGCAAGTTCATCCACTCCATCAGCAGAAAATAATTTCTTGACGTCAGTTCGGGCTAGACATTATTTTTGTTCATAACGTCTGGCATTTTTCGGGATTTATTTTCTTCTTTCTAATTATTTCAGAACCCGAATCCAAGTATCCTCCCGATGATCAGCAAAAAGCATGCAAGAAAGCTCTTTGCAAGTGCGATAGCGTGGCCGCCAAATGTTTTGCTGAGGAAGATTTCCACACCTCAAATATTAACTATGACACTTCAAGATGCTGATTTTCGGAGAAATAAGTTCAGATGATGAAAAAATCTGAAATAAAACAGCCAACTTCACTTTCCTTGCCTCTGTGATTACTGTGTATTCTTTGTTTTAATGGCTTCCACAATTCCCACTTCGGGTCGAATTTGAAAACAACAACGTAAATAACTGCGAGGCTAGGATTTTTCTTCTATTTAATCTTTCATCCGCAGTTCAAATATATGTTGCATATATACATATTTATTTGTTCATCCTCCACGGGTATATTACGGACTCAAAGTATGACCAGCTCCCAAATGGCTTGATAGCTCAATTGGTGGAGCACTGTACCGGTTTTGCAGAGCTGGTCATGGGTTCGAATCCCGTTCAAGCCTGAATTTTTTCAGGATTTCTTTTCACAAATTGCTTAAGTAGGCTGTAGAATTAACAGGCGTTATTTTTTTGCGCTTTTTTTAATTTTATTTTTTATTTTTTTCAAGCAAGCGGAGACAAGCGCGAGGCGAGTGCGGGGCACGAGTCACGCACGACCCGCCTCGTGCTTGCCTCCGCTCTCCTGAAAAACGCAGAAAAATAACGCCTCTCCTGCAGGCTACTGCTTAAGTTGCGTAGTTCTTCTATTCAATCTTTCAGCCGCATTTCAAATATATGTTGCATGTATTCATGATAAATTCAAAACAACAACAACAAAAATAAACAAAGGAACTAACCAACACAACAAACACTACTCGAGACACCAAAGGAAGTTCTGCACAGTACCTTGTTCACACTAAAACTAGTGTGAACAAGGTACTGTGCAGAACTTCCTTTGGAAAAAAACTCGTAGTTTTAATCACCTTGTGCAGCATAATGAACAGTCCCACCGACTGAGCATTGTCTCAATCGGCTTCACTGATCATGAAATGTCCGCACCTGATGGTACTCAAAGAATTACAACTACTAGTAACTATTTGCATTTCGATACAAATCCTTCTAATTTAAACCATTGTAACACAACACCTCCCAATATGCTGTCACTGGCAAGAGTCACGCTTCTTGCGTATTCTCTTATCTTGGGCTTGGGTCACCAGTACCTTGAAAGTATCATAAAAATCGTCACTGGAAAGTACTGCTCAGAAGCTAATTAATTACTGATGTGAAATGATCATGCCATTCAATGCAAAGTCTCAAGTATGGAAATTAGCACATTAAGTACAGTCGAAACCTGTATTGAGCGATCAGTAGTCAAAGTCCCGAAAATTACGTCCCTTGATTACTGTAATTTTGACCTCTAAAGGTCACCTCTATTAAGCGGTCACTTTTACTAAGTCCCAATGAGATGTTTCTATTTTCTTGACTTTTTTTTAAAGTCACTTTGTGAAAGTAAATTTCTCAAATACGGTTAACAAATGGCGTGCCAGGCAATTGAATTTCTAAGGACCTATAATGCCGACTGTAGGGTCAATGGAGTTTCTTAACAAAAAAAGTAATTTTGTGAACGCTTTTGTAGAAAAGTGTGCACTAAGTTGTCAAATGTTACTAAAACGTCACTTTTATTGCGGTTTGTTATCTACTCTGTGCAATATTCCGATAACTCGAACCTTCAAGGGAAATTGAAAAAGGTTCGAGTTATCGGGACTTCGAGTTATCGAGGGTAAAATTATATAGAAAATGACCTGAAAGGAAAGGAAAATTGGTTCGAGTTAGCTGGAGGTTCGAGTTAGCGAGGGTTCGAGTTATCGGGAGTCGACTGTAGTTACGTTCACGGATTAAACACATTTCTGTATGAAGATTAAATTTAACCGGTGATTTAAATCCACCGTACCGAAAAGCTCATAAAAACGCACAGAAAAGTTCTAAAACCTTGAAACCAAACATACACCACTTTGTTACAAGCGCAGGGAGTCAGTTTGCAAAAACAACAACAACAACAACAAAAAAACAAAACAAAACAAAAAAAACACAAACAAACAAACTGAACAACAACAACAACAGCAACAAATGGCCGTCTATGTGCCTACCGGCTGCGTTACGTTCGCAAGTTATTGTGGTAAATGTACCGCCGAAATAAACGTAAATGCACGGCGGATTATAACCATTATTTGTTAAAAAAAAAAATGTTCTTGTGATGTAGAGAAAGGTAAAACTTTATCGCCAGACGGCTTTCACCGAAGAAATGAAAGTTTATCATGAATCATTTAACTTTTTTTCCTTTTCACATTTTTTTTAGCCTATACGGTACATATATCTTATATCGTGGCCAGGAGCAAGCGTTTCCATGGGGTTTTGAGCGTATTTTTGACCGCGCGAAATTGGGACGAAAGCGAAACCGTGGGGGTGGGGTAGGGTAAAGGATTCCCTCACCCCTACTCCGTATTTTTGCTCTCGTCCCAATTTAATTCGTCATTTCGTAATATCAAAACGCGGAAAACGACGGTTAAAGTATGGAAATACAGAGCCTTGCGCTGATATTCAAGGCAAACTAGGAATAATGTCTTATGAACATGTAGTAGGTTGAAAATGGCAAAAACTAGAAACTATGTTGAATATCAGTTCAACTAATGGTATAGATCGTCTTCCTTTCATGATTTCACCACCACACTATTGTAATCGAACTGGTTAAAAACATTATGTCAGAGGTACAATTGCAAATTGTGATTGCTATACCGTGGTACACAGTATTAGTAACTTGATAAAATATATAGCCTGCAAACAGAGCTTCCCGGGCGCGTCACGTGGCAGCTAAGTTATAAATAGTGCATTGGTGCTGCTAACACCCCCCCCCCCCCCCTCCTCCTTCCCCGTTGGGGATACTCCCTTATGTGTTTATAAAAAGGGCGATATACAACGCCAAAGGGTGTGATTATTGAGCCATTTTGGTTTGAAATAAGGTAAAGATTTTAACCATGGATTTTAGAAATCTGAGTTTTAGAGATGGGAGACCACTCGAAGCCAAGAAAAAAAAATCTTTGACAACCCATGACCGCCAGATTTGATCGTCCGTACCTCTAGGGACTGAACTACGACGCCAGATGAGCAAGTAGTGCCGGGGTGATTTTGGTGGTAATTGCGCGGATTGAGAAAGTGACAGGGCAAATAAATGTTATGCTGCTACAGCGGTTGGATTCCCGCCAAGGTCAAAGAGTTTTTTTCGTTGCTACGTGCAGCTCCCATTTACTTACTAGGGATAACACTCAGTAAGAATTTCCTGGGTTCACTATGCACTTTTTTCATACACTATGTGTCAGAGATAATTCTCTGATCCATCACTTGTCTCCTTGGTTCTAGCGGCTCAATAGTATCTTTGTTAAGTTTAAAGGCTAGATTCAAAAAAGGGTACCGAAAAATTATATATATTTGGTCTGAAATAAGGTCAGCTTTGTAGAACCGAGACGCACAGGCGCACAGCCCCTCCCTCACCCCCCCGAGGGGGTTGTTAATAACAGTAACAGGATGTACAAGCTTCGCTCCAGTCACCCTATAAGAGGTACTTGGGGCTGGCATAATAGTCATTTCAATCTGTCATAAGATCAATTAAGCATGACTCGATTTGACACACATGTAATTGGTATCTTTTTCAACTGGGGGCTTGTCAATGTCAGAAATGCCAGAAATGGGGTCTTGAACATGGTGAAATGTGATTCATTTCATCTCTCTTTTTTTTTATTATTCATAACCTTGGTCGAGCATTTAACTGTCAAATTTTCTGACCACTGTGGAAGTATTAAACATGAACTTGAAGGCAAAAAAGAAAACGGTTATGGACTGGCCCAACTCTGCCCCTTTCCCCTTCTTAAGCCAACACTCGTAGCATTTACACAATAAAATCATCCTTATAGTGTTTTAATGCAGCCGACAATGCAAACTAAATAATTCACATCCTAAATCACATTTTTTGACTGTCAGAGACGTTTATCTAAGTTTCGTTTAACACTGATTAAGGCCTAGCTCTTGAAAGGAATCATAGTTCTGATTGCTGCAGACACTGGAGGTCTTCATCTTTAACGTAACAGGGCCATAAGAGCGCATGCCACCATCAAGAAGACGCTGACCATGGGCGCTGTACCACCGTTGCAGAGATCTTTGTCGCAGCAGTCGAGCGAGCATTTGGCATCTGCAACGGCCTTACATGCTTTTAAGTATGCGTCAGCGTTATCACATGTTGCCTTGGGCAAACAGGCTTTAGCGTATGATTTCAAGCTGCCGTATTCCATGGACGCTTTACCACAGCGGTCAAAACCAGCAGTACAATCCATTTCTTTTTGGTCCTTTTTGCAATCATCCATGCTTGAGTCACTGGCGCACGTGTAGCACTTGAGTCCATAAGCTGCAATTATAAAAAAGAGTGCAACTGAGTTTCGTGTGGACAGAATATTTGAAATTGTAGCATTTTTAGCAACAGGATTCCTGAGGATTCCAAGTGATACCAATTATTGCAAAAATGGGGAGCATTTTTTTGTATTTTAATTAATGTTGTCAGGGTAGGCTTTTAGCTTCATTAGGCTTCCTTGTCATATTTACGCACTTATAATTAACTACGACTTATGTTCAACCTATTTATATGCTCTGCGTGTTTGACTAAATAAACCAAATAACCTAAACTAAACTTAATAAAGTTTGTTGCAAACCCTTCGAGGAATTGGTCCTGGAATCGTAATATGTGGTGGCATATGCATCGTCCCGATATATTTACTGGCAGTTCGCTACGGAATTCAGGAGATGGATTTGACATGGGGAAGTCAACAGGCGACGGCGCGGTCGACTTTTCTACTCGTAAGACGTCAAAAACACCGCTTTCCCCATTTATAGCTTATTCACAAAATACCAAACCCAAACAGACCCCGGGGTCACCAAGATGACAGACAATACGTAGGTGGTAGTTGTGTGCAAAAGAAGCTGAACTTCTATTTTCATTTTCTGTTACAAACGACAATCGTTCAGCTGCTAGTAGCCTCTTTCGTGTTGTAATTCACAGTACGCGTCATGTTCACGTGGTGTTTGCTGGATTGCACATGCAGGATAGCCGCAAAAAACGCGGGAACAATCCTTCGAGTTTTTTTGCACAGTTTATCCTTTTTTGCATCATACAATTGATCATTTTTGTACATCACCGCCAGGGTTAGGGTCTGAAGAAACAAGGACAACTGCTTCAACTTGCAGAAATTATGATATCCGCCTGGAACTCCTGTTATCATATTGCATTTCAAGCTTACGCAACAAGGAAAATTGTTATTTGCTTACGTATTAATTTTCTAATCAACTACACGAATGTTAATACAAGGTAAAAAATTCCTTAGACAACATACAAAACCGCTCCTTCGATTTCCACAAGACTAGTTTTCAGAAGTGCACAATCAATTAAAGACCATACAACGATACAATATCCAAATTTATTTATATTCGGTAACATGAACGTGCTTATCTAAATAACTCGAGTAATCCATTGTGTATGGCTCCAGGGACGAAACTCACGAAAAGCATTTCTGATTTCAAACCCGCAAATAGACGAAAAACTGATAAGTCTGGATTGAATGCATTATCGAAAGTAAAGTTTTGGTAGTATCTATCTTGTTACAACATGGAAGAAGGGCACATTTCTTTCGTGAGAATCACTGGTGTGCCCCACCCCGTTCATCAAGGTGAACTAAACACCAGCGAGTAGAAATGCTAAAAATACAAATTTCAAAACGATTAAGTGCCTTGAAACTCAAAGCACCACACCTTCCCAGCGGCTGGAGTGTTAATGGAGTCATTAGTAAATTGGCCCTCGCAAATAACCTCGTGCAAACTTGTCGCTCGAGAGATCTAGGAGTCACCCAAAATAACAGATTGCAACGTAACTCACAGTTTACATTCACATATATTACAGTTATTCAGCGTTAAGAGGAACTTACCGACAGAGATGCAAAGAAGAAGAGCTAGAATGAACAGGGTCTTCATTTTGAAGGATCTTTAATCTTCTTCTTCAAACCAGGAGGCGCAATAACCTTCAACCGTTCCTAACTGAATGCTGCTCCGCGATGGGCACCGCACTGACAGAACGTTTAGCTAAATTATAGATGCTAGGGTGCGCCACTTGTCAATCAATTTACTGCAACCAATGAAACAAGGCATTCTGCTGTGGTACGATCAGTAACGTCACCGCTAAAAATGTAAGGTTTTCAAACAGCACAATTAAAAACGGATCGGAATGTTTCAGTGTCAGGTTCAAGCCGGGATGAAAAAAGAACACTTAGAAAGAAACAATGAAGGAGGGAGGGGTGAGCCGGGTAGAAAGGGAAGTTTCCTTCGTCTCCAATATTAAAGGAAAATTATCTTATAATCTGTGTATCTGTTACCTCTATTGAAGCGACCGTCTTCTCAAGGCGATGGGGACAGGTCTTTGGGGTTGGGGGCCTCTGGGGCTGCCAAGTTTCCTTCCATGATTGAGGTATGTTAGCGTGGTATTTCACATGAGAGGACGCCTGCCACTCCTCCACGCCACATTTTTACCTGGGTAAATAATAGAAGCTGACGTGACAAAAACGCGTGTCTGCGGTGTGATTGTATGTCGCCACAGTCTGACTCAAGTTACAGCTGAAGCTATGAACATAAGCAAGCTCATCACTTTCTTTGTAAATGCATCAAGCTTGAAACAAAAACAATTATCTCACCTAATAAATACACAACAACTCTCTTTGGGGTTCTTTGGGTCTTTATTGCCTGACCACCGCGATATACCCTCAGGGAGAAAGGGTTGGGAAAGGGAAATGCTTAAAATCGAGTAAAATGCACTACAATCTTGGACAGATCAAATAAAAAATTAAGACCACCCCTCCCCCCCATTTCAATGATGAAAAATGGCGCGTTTTGCTTTGCGTGCGAATTCATTTTGCGAATTCATTTTGATGGCAGGGGTTCTATGTCAATTCGTCTTTCATGTGCCCGTGCATTTACATAAACAATAGAGAGATGTTTGACCCCTTTGGGCACTAAATTACTGCCTTGTGCATAGGCCTGTCAACCCTGCGAATGAGGTTGTTTCATAATGTTATTTTACAGGAATACAGTATGCTGTATTGGTCGATTATTGGCCGACTAAATTTAAAATCATCGCTGGGAACTTGTAAACTCCAGGGCCCAGTTGTTCAAAGCCCGATTAATCGAGTTTAGTTTCTAATCAGCGAGGACTCTTTAAACAAATTTTGTTCCTTTGTTTTGACGTAGGCTTTTCTTTAACTTTAGCGTTAATCGGCTTTCGAACAAGGTTTTCATCTCGCTCATTAAAAGTGGTTTTTGAAAGCTAATTTTAAGCTCATGATAAAGAAAAGTCAAAGTCAAAACTGAGGGACAAAAAATCTTTGTCAGAACCTTCAATGATTAGTCATTAAAATTAGAATCAAAGTTCACGTTAATCCAGGATTAGTTTAATCGAGCTTTGAACAACTAGGCACAGACTGATAAAAACTGGATTTACAAGTGATGATCTTTCTCTTTCTCTCTCTCTCTCTCTCTCTCTCTCTCTCTCTCTCTCTCTCTCTCTCTCTCTCTCTCTCTCTCTCTCTCTCTCTCTCTCTCTCTCTCTCTCTCTCTCTCTCTATGTTCTTGAAAATATTAGAGAGATATTAAATAGTTTATATATACGGAATAGTGAATGAACTGATCATGCAGCCCGTCAATACACTTTTTTTTTTCTCATAAGAACGTCTAAGTTTACGGCTGCGGCTGAACGTTCTTATTTGTTTTGGCAATTTGAGCCTGGAAAAAAGTTCTTAAGATGTTCTAAGTTACCTGTTATAGTATTTCAACTTGAATATTCAAATTGATAAATCTATGCGGACGAGACCAATCTCTTGACACCTATCAAAGGGACACTGTCAGGCCACCTGTTTTTAGGGCACATAATGTTCAAATGTGTATCATTTGGGTTATAATTGGACTGTATTGACTGAATTTTTACCTTTATTATTTTATCTGTATTAGACTGTTCATTTCAAAAACACATTTGGTCAAAATAAAAATGTTCATACACTCTTTTTTTTTTATACAAATATTGTTTTTCCGGCCCAGGCTGAATATTCATATTTTTCTGCTGATGTTAGGCTGAAAATGTTCTTGTAAATATTCTTTGATTATAGCCATCTAATTGTCCTTAGCATCGAACATTTGGCTAGTGCAGGTTTTTATCTTTTTATTGGCTAATTCTGCTGTTAGGGAAAGGGAGAATTTTATACAGTTCAGTTAAAAACTAGTATAATTCTGTATTTACAAATTATTACCACACAGAATTACATTCTTTTCAAAATCTCATCCTCTGGTTTATTCTTAAAATATTCTTAAAATTTTGCAAATTTCAGCCTCGATATTCTTATAAAATAAATTCTTATAAAAAGAAAAGAGTGTAACTGATTCCCAGTTCAGGTAATGTTCTTGCTATGTTCTTACATTTTAGTTAATCTCAGCCTCAATGTTCTAATAAAAAAGTCTATTCAAATTTAGAAACAAAGTAGAGTTCGGCTTTACCATTGTTACCTTACGATTTCTCTTTCAAGAGATGGTTTTTAACTTTTATGTTGTAATACGTTTACTTTTGTCAGCTCGTAAAATCCGGGGTCGAAGTCTCTTTTCAGTAGCAATCTCATAAAAAAGTTTTCTTGTGGTAAAAGGAAAAATATAGTAAAACAAAGAAAAAGGACAATGAAACATCGCCGGGGCAGAGAAAATGAAGGTTGCACAAAGTTTACTTCAGATGAAAAGTGGAAAACGCGCAATTGATACAATCGTTTGAAATAATTTTGACCAAAGGTCAATACTTCTTTAATACAATAGCAAAGGTGCGATATGTAGGTTGGAAGACGAAATTGAAATACGGAGCTAATGGAAAAGTAACACTTCAATACAAACTCTTTGCCTTCTGTTCTAACGCTTTCTTGTGCTTAACAATCCCACAGTTAACCTGAGACTATTCAGATAATGTCAACAGGATTTGTCTTGGGTGTTGTCTTCATCATTTTCGTGTGCTCCATGTGCAGTCTTCACCACTGAAACTTCCGTCAGTTTTAGAAGAATGATTCCCAAGATGGCTTTTCAACATTTATTCTGTTTTGTCTTAGCGCTTCTTGCCTGTATGATTCTTTGTGTTCCGCTCCAAAGCAAGGTAGGCCGCTTAGAACTTCTTGGTATTTTGATAATATTTGTATACTTTGCTCAGATTATGAACACAGAAATCGAGGAAAAGCTAGCCTTTTCCTGATAGAATCGGTTTAACGGAATACTGCAGTAATTTACTTTCCTCTTCGATGTGTTTCAGGCCCCGAGTGATTTACTTAGTAGAAAAGGTATGGTGAGTGATTAATTTACGAACGAGTATGGACGAGTTTATTCAGTGGTAGAAAAGGCATCGCAGAGGTCATAAGTTCGAATCCCGTTCAAGCCTGAATTTTCTTTCAGGCTTTTGTTTTCGCAACTGCCCATTGAAGTTAGCGTTAATAACTACGACGGTCTTTCTTCTATCTTTCACCCGCTCTTCAAATATATATCTCATATATTTATATTTTGAAAAGGTATCGTCCCACCCTTTTTCAATATTTTGATTTAATAATATATTTTTATTTCCCTGAAAGAATAAGCCTCTTTCCTTTTGTGGGCCATGATCTGCCGTTTCGGTGTTTTGCTGACTTGTATGCTTACCACTGAATTCGTCTCTCCCATTCTCAAGCAGCTTAAGAAGGTTAGTTTCTAAAACTGTGATGCTGCGTCGATAAGGAGTAGAAACGAATATTTGGTTCATCAACAGAGTGGACAACTAAAGATAAATTAGCCATGCACCGTAAAGAGATTCGAGTGCTGACTTTTTGAGCGTTAACCCTTCGTCAGAGTGAATCCAAGGCTAACGGAACGTCAGAGCACTCGAATCAGAGGCGTAGCTACCATACACGCACATACCGCATGCATGCGCACGTGCGTACATGTACTTGAAATCCTTCAAACTGAAAAATGATTATAAAAACTAAGTAAAATAACATACTGATTTCATATATTACACGGCTAAAAGACAGACCGAGGGCTTATCTGAATTTTTGTTTTGAAATTGAAATCCTTTTCCCCACCGAAACACCTGGTAGGCTTTCAGTTAGAATCGGTTTATTTTTTATTCTTCACGTTTCCCGCTATTTTATTTTATTTCTTTATTGTTTTGACGAAATTTTATATTTGTAAAATATCTTGAAAGTTCTCTTCAGTCGTGTAATAAATCTCTTATTAACCAAGCTTACCCGGGACCATATTGGGAGAATATGGGCCCTCCGTTTTTTTTTGTATGCCGGGAACTCGCTACGCGCGGTCCTACTGTCACTGCGGCCTCGGGCCGATATTCTCCCTGTACAGTACGGCTCTCGCGCTTTGTTCATAAGATACATGTATGGCTGCACATTGTGCTGACGGTCTTGTCTTCTGCTAAAATTCATGATTTTTAACTAAAAACGCTTAAAATGTGAGTCGTTTGTTAAATTCTTAAAAAAAAATGCCAACAATTATCGCGGAAAAGGCCAGAAATTGCGTTTCCGGAAAATCTTGTTTTCAAAATTTTCTGGGTGGCGCACTAAGCGCTAGTGGTGAAGGTCTTTGGCGCTCCGTTTTTACCCCTCTCTGCGCACACTACGAAATGGCTTAGCTAGGTGCCCCTGTGAATCTCTTGACGGTGAAAAATTTACCTTTAGTTATCAACTCAGCTGTTGATAAACCAGACATTCGTTTCGCTTATTCCTTTTTATCGTAAGACGCGGCAGATCACGGTCTGCCGTCGTTCGTTCTTCCCATCGACCGTTGCACACCCTTGTCACATGCGTTCCTAACGACTGGATACGAGTTCTAACAACAGTTCAATAATATCGTGGGCGTCTTAGAAACTTGAAAGACCAAATTAGTACAATGTTCAAATAATTAAGGCAAATTATATTCAGAGGTTTAACGTGGGACTGCCTTTTTCTCGAGGATAGGATTATAGTTGAACCCTACACTATGTAATGTCAGTTAATATTTTACGTTGCTAAATTTGACAACTGATAGAGTTTCTGCTTATCGAGTCTCTTGCTTCAGTAGAATCTAACACTCTTCCTGTGATATAATTTCTAGTTTGTCAAGGGGTCTGGCAATGATACTTATTTACTATATATTCTACTCTTACAAAATAATCGTACGCGGTTTCTTCTCCTGTTTAATTTATCAGCTCGTAACTTATACCAGTTTGGTAATATGGTGAACTGTATGACCAATAGAAGCAGGTTCGCTTACGTCAACTATGGCTGCTGGTGTGGAATGGGAGGAAATGGAAATCCCGTGGACGAAGTAGATAAGTGAGTAAAATTTACTGTTAATTACCTCCGTTTCAGACCGGACTAGTTTGGGTCCCTGTCACTGGTATGGAGTGAGAGGGAAAGAGATGCTAATTGGGCCAAATGATGCAAGCGATGCCAGAAAGTAGCACAGATTTCAAATTGAACAGAATGCCAACATATTTGGGTGAACATAGCTGTCTATTAAGTCGGTTGTCTCTATCAAATTTAACATGCCAAACCAAATTTGAGGTAATGTTCAGTTAACTGTTGAATAATGCAAGAACCGCTTGGACAAACATCAGCAAAGTGAAGCCGGTTCTTTGTGTAGATCAGGATCAGCAATGTTGAATAAAACCTAAAACCCAAAAGCAAGGCTGATGGGACAGCTACTGAAACGAGGGTAATTTTATTGCCCAATATTTCGGTTAGACAAACAAAGAAAGCCTCTACCAATCATATCTCAGCTTTTCATGACTATCATTTTTTAAATACTGTAACCGTTTATTTCCACTGTTTTTACTTAGCTTTTTGCAGCCCCTGGCAATACGGAAAATTGCCCTTTTTAGCTGTCCAATCAGCCTTGTATTTGGTTTAATGTTACTGAGTTAAACTACTATAAACGTTCTGAAGTCTGTGGCTTTAAATTGCTCGTCTCAGTCAGTAAGTTGCATGTCATTCAACTTTCTAGTTCTAACTTCTTTAGAATTTGATATTAGAGCTATGATAAGTAAAACAACCCTCTATCCTGGCGATATTTAAATATACTTTCTAGATGCTGCAAGATTCACGATGAATGTTACAACTCCCTTATGGTCAAGTGTGTTTTCTCATTTCACGTTTATACTGTAGTCTACCAATACAAAGGATGTAGGCAGTGCGGTAAGTATCAAAAACTCAAGGCGAATTCCACGAGAATGATTTATTAATCAGTAAGTGACGCAGGCATACTCGGAAAAAAAAAAATCCGAGTTTTTCTATAATTAGGAGTCGAACCTAAGACCTTCCGATTACAAGTTAGCGAATTCCAGTTTAGCCAAAAATATATATTGCGTTTCCTCTCAGATTGTTAGTTTTAAGTGTCGGAAAAATACATATCGCCATTAGTAAATTTGTACGGAACCGTTTTAAAGTAGCCTGCGCGGCCGGCGCAATCGCCTCCCTCGCTTCCCTTCCCCCTCCCCTTCCCCGATTACACCCGCCACGCAGGGTATTTTAAAGCAGCTCCGAAAAGAAAGTCCAAAAAAAAAAGTTTAGGCTTAAAAGTGAATTTTTTCACCCATGATATATGCGTTATTGACCAAGCGTGAGGTCAAGATGGCTGGATATTGGCCAAGTTCTTTTTTTGCGTTTTTATGGACCGAGACGAAGTCGAGGTCCATAAAAACGCAAAAAAAAGAACGAGGCCAATATCCAGCCATCTTGACCGAACAAGCTTGGTCAATAAAGGATTTATTATATGGCTTTACCATCAAGTTAAAACTACAATAACAAAACAAAACACGACATGAAACTGCTCTACTCGGAAAGAAATTCTTCATAGCCGGCCGGTGCAAGATTTATTTTCAGTGCACCTTTGGATTAGAATGTAATCGTGGAAAACAAGGAATCCTAAATTATCTTAGGGCTGGCTCTAACTTTATAATGGCTTAAAGGAAGTGTAAAATTATCGAGAACGAAAAATTTAGATTTTCGCAAGAGCAGGAAGATTTGAATAGAATCCGGCAAACTCGTCATTTTCAGGCGATCGCGCGGTGGCGTAAATAATAAAATTTTTTTACACAGTTTTCGGCTTCCAATCATTAATTCTTGAATGAAACAATAGATTTTGAGATTATATGCAAACATAAGCCGAAAAAAAGGGCAGGTAAATCAGAAAACTGGGCGAAACTTTGACAAGATTTTGTTGTTTACGCGGCTGAATTAAAAATGTGAGCTTCTTCGGCGAACTTAAAAAAAATACTTTTCTGAACTGCTCTAAACACTAACCGCAACTTCCACTACGCTATGATTTAAACAGTCATTGCAAACCTAGAGAACTTATCAATTTGGCACTCGACTTGAGACGATAAGTTTTTCAAAATCAATTCTATCTAAAATACTACACGCAGAGCAACTCACCGGTTCAACTCACATTCATTGTAGCTGAAACGAAGTTTTCACTACACCAGGACGATTCCATTCTCTTTCCTTTCCTTTAGGTAAATGTTGAGAGTTTACCGAACTTTTTAGTGAACGTTTTCCCCCAAAACAACGAGAAAATCGAAGAAAACCCGCATTGTTGTTGGGATTAAACTTTCGATGCCAAGCGGACGGGCAACGGGTAATCCCGAGCGGGCAAGATAGCTCCATCTTGCCCGCTCGGGTAGCCAATCACAGCGCAGAATTTGACTCATCTTGCCCGCTCGCGGAGCCAGCCATATAATAAATTGTTTTAAAATTCCATCACCTGACTCATTTACTGTCTATAAAGACTTGTGACTATGTTTTTCAACGGAGGAGTGTTTCAAATGTTATCGATACTCATGCAGTTTAGATGTTACGTATCATGAACTATTAACATCATTTTGTTAATAGTTGTAAGATGCAAACATTCACTCGATTTAAACTTCGTATTTTAGACAACACAGCCCGTTTGATACAGGAACTATATTACATGAAGTACGGGTATAGGCAGTTTAACGGCCAGAGAATATTTAATTATGATTGTCGCTGCACTTTCTTAATATTTCAACTATTTTTTTCTTATTTCAGATCCCATCTCGAGCTACCCTTCATGGGAAGACCAGGTTGATGTCCAATGCAAGAAGGGTGTGTGCGAGTGTGATAGCGCTGCCGCGTTTTGCTTCAGTCAGGCTCATTATAATTCTTCGTTCGTTAACTATGATACGTCAAAATGTTAGACCGGAAAAACGCTCAAATGATAAAGCTTTTTCTTCTTTGGAGGAGGAGGAGGGGGAATCTAGCACCGGGCAAAATAACCAGAACAGCAGACAAATAAAGAAACATACAATCAATTAAAGACAAACGAATTAATAAACAAACACAAAGAAGCCGAAAAAAAGAAAAGTAAAGAAAAAAAAAACAAAGAAAGACAACAACGACAATAAGGCCCAAATGTTTGATTAAAGATGTAATAAATAGAAAAAAAAAACTTTATCATCATTTTCACGTTATTTCTCCACCCCCCTTACGTTTTCATTCTACGTTTTCTTAACGACAGTGTTCTGCGCATCTCGGGACGATCGGAGAAACCTGATTTCTTTGCTGTTGGCGCCTACTAATTGAAAGGTATTTTGCGCGGTTTATGGCTATCCGTAAAAAAAGATCTTAGTAAGGGTTATTAAAATCCAAAAAGAAAATTGGGGTTAACCACTCATTTTTCAGAGATCATTAAGCTTAAATTTGGAAAAATATCCATACATTGTTATTAATCGATATATATCTTAACGCTTTTTAAATTTGTTGCTTAATTACTTCAGTCTGAAAAATGCATGGTTACCCCCAATTTTCTTTTTGGATTTCAAAATTTCTTGCTAAGATCTGGTTTTTCCGCATAGTTATAAGCCGCTCATATATACTTCTGTATGAACTAGACACCGTCCTTAATTGGCTTGTTCCTAGTGTTTTGTGCGATGTCCGGCGCTGGCGATAAGCGATAACGATGACGTCGCAAATCCCTGTATATTCATTATACATGTACCACTGTCATAATCCTCTTCCAAAAACGGCTAACATAAATAGAGTTTCCGGACTTTGAATGGCAAAATGTGTAATTGACTAAAATAGGAACTGTGCGGAAATCTTGCCTTCTTATTTATTCTTGTTGAGTGCCACTCTGAAAAGTCTTCATTGGCTGTTTATTGACGGAACAAACTCCCTTACAGATCCTCAGGACTTTTAGGTTGGTGAAACGTTTGCTTTCAAGCCATTTAATTAACCTAGTTATGCAGCTTTTTTCACGGCTAGAGGACGAGAAACCCGTCTGATGAGTTTTCTGTCCTAGTTTAATTTGGATTCGTGATGCAAAAATCATATAATCAAACCAACATAAACTCACGTTAGGACGGATTAGAAGCCGATTTTTTTTCACCATGGCACTGGGATGGGAGGAATTTGGTTACTCGGTCAGCGAAAACACAAGAAAATATCGGCACTAGTGTATCCTAAGGATTTATACCTCGAGGTTGAGTTTCAAATTGCCTCTTATTGGGCCCTGGGAAAACGAAATTTAGTTGGTAGTCCTAGTTAACAAGCTCTCTCTCACGAGCGTTCAAGTCTATCTTTCTTGAAAACCAAAGCTCGCTAATTATACCCGTAGTTGTCCGTGGTTCGGTTCCCAAGGAGCTGACGGAGGAAGAGAGGAACAGCCAGTGATGGGGAAAAGGTGTTCGCACCATTTTAATTTGTTTGTCCAAAGTGCCTCGTTTTCGCCATAGTTCCAGTCCCTTCGACTTATTTCGACGGATTTTTTGTCTACACCGAAAACTGGTGGAGACTAGTAGCTTTTAAAACTCGTCGATTCAGACTTAGATTCCGGGTCAAAAACCTGCCCTGTCCCGTTTTTCCTATTAGGACGGGAAGCCCGTCTTGAGGGGATTTATCGCGTCTCAACTGTTAATTCGTCCATTTAATAAAGTATCTAGCCTGCGAGAGTAAAGAGCTCTTTTCGCGTCTGCTCTCGCAGGCTATAAAGTATCATATACGCCCAGAAGAAATTCTTCTTTGAGGCCGTATAATAAACTCTTAGTTCGTGTTTTGTCAAGTCCATACAGAATGCTAACTGTCTTATTTGCAATACAAACTTACAATAATGACTGCTGCTAGGTTTAAAGTTCATTAAGCAAACAATTTTCCACACTCCTTTGAGAAGTTTATTGTTGAAGTCGCTCAATAAAGTCGCAGTCAGTCACGTTACTTTACTTTACGTTATTGAATTCATTACAACTAATACATAGAAAATTAAATGATAAAATAAGAATATCCTAAGCGTCAACAACTGGAGCAGAAAACAGGACGATGTCCCAATTGATATTCAGCCCCGAGCTAAAAGTATTTAAAATGATAACAAAATAGAAGTATTACTAGTAACAAATTATCAGATAATTAACGATCTAGTTAATTTAAAGTGAATTTAACAACTTACACCCCACCGCTTGGCGGATTATAAGAAATGCTTTTGTTATCGTAAAAGTCAAAAAGCCCTCTCTAAAAGTGTGAAGTGAGTCCACACTTTTTACGCCCATTGGTAGTTTGTTCCAGAAATGGATAGCCCTATAGTAAAACGAATGTCTTAAATAGACTAAATAATTTTGTTATGCGAGTGGTACTTGATAATTCAGTTCATACGAATTGCACGTTCTCTGCCGAATTACGGTTTGACAAAAAATGTCTTGGTGGCCCAGATCAACACGGCCTGCTCTAGCTTTATAGATAAGTATCAAGTCTTTCATTTCCCTTCTATATTCTAGTGGTAGTAGAGAAAGTTTGAGCAGCTGATCCCTGTAGGACATATCCCTTGGATATTTCAAATAAACTTTGTGGCCCTGCGCTGGATGTTTTCTAGCAGTAGTTTGTCCTTTGGCTTGTAGGGTGACCATAGTTCACAGGCACACTCTAACTCACGGTGGACAAACAATTGAGCAGTACAGGAGTTTCTTGGTATCAATATCAGTAATATCTCTACCGATCCTACGAATAAGGCCAAGAGTACGGTTTGTTTTTGAGGAGATCTGCTTTATGTATTGAGACCATTGGAGAGTGTTTGTGATGAATATGCCTGTTGCCAGTGGGGTCCCATTAAGATGGCATTCTCTTTTTGTAGGCAATTTCTTTCTAGAGATATTCAAGGTCTTGCACTTAGGTATGTTGAGACACATTTCCCAGGTATCACTCCAGTTAGAGAGCTGTGTTAGGTCTTGTTGAAGAGAAATTTATATAATCCGAGGGGTTTTCAATTATCTTTAACAGCTTAGAGTCATCTGCAAATATAACAACTTTAGAACCGTACTTAAAGGGGCAGTGTCAGCCATTTTTGGTTCATCTCTGAATGGCCAAAATATATATTTTGTCACTGGAAATGTTTAATAATGGTCCAGTTCTGTTAACAATCAACTTACAAATGCACAGAAACTAGCATTAATTATCTGCGGCTGCGGATGGCTAGGATGGAAATGTATTGCAACTTGAAAACATTGGCAAATTTTTTTCAAGTTCTTCTTGTGTATTAGCTTGTATTTCAGAGAAGTTGCCTTAAAACTGGTCGTAGTTAGTTCTTCCTTGAAAAAATCCCTCTATATTTTCTTCTCAGCCGGTGTTCTAAGAGCAACTTCATGTCAGCAAAATGGTTTTTCACCAAATATTTCAGGAGTTTTGACCAAAGTACAGCAAAATCGTCGAGACAGTACCCCTTTAATACATTGAGGAATATCATCTTTGTAGCCACGATGCGTAAACTTATATTTAAGAACCACGACGGCAATGCTAACGAAAACGTCACTTGAAAATATATAGTCACGTTATCTGATCTACTTTGTGATTATTCCAATTTGTTCAACTTGTACAATGTGGCCAATAACAACAGGTCGGGAACGTCAGGTTCAAGTTGAGACAGAAAATGAACTGGATTGACCGTCATTTGCTCTTCTTCGCAAAATGACCTTGAATTTGGTCATCTCGCGTTGTTGTTTGGTCGATTGTGGCGAAGAAAGGCCCAAACTTTATAACGTATTCAGAGCATTATATTCAGGTTTTCTCATTTAATAATATACTTGAAACAATTCTTGATTTTGATTGGCTAAAGAGAAATGCCTTTTTAACACGATGCAGAAAAAGGTTATTCAGTGCAGAAAAAGATAGGAATTGTTTGGAGGAACTGTCTAGCGCACGATGGTTTTTGCGGTTTAAAAGAATTGCGAGAAACGTTGAGAAAGCTGTTGTTTGACTTAACGCGTGATGATATTGGCAGTGTTTGAATCAAATAATTAGTTTTGCACGTGATTCACCTAATTATGAGAGCCTTTCTCGCAATTTTTTCGTAAAATATATTATTAAAAAGTAATCACAGGGTTTTTCTCGTGCAATTTGGAATAAATAAGCAATTGTATTTTTTTTTCTCGTGCTATTTTGTTAATCTTTGAAAAAATTACTCGTGCCTATTTATTCCAAAGAAAGATTGAGAAAGTTGTTGTCTGACTTAAAGCGTGATGATATTGGCAGCGTTTGAATTAAATAATTAGTTTTGCACGTGATTCCCCTAATTATGAGAGCCTTTCTCGCAATTTTTTCGTAAAATATATTATTAAAAAGTAATCAGAGGATTTTTCTCGTGCAATTTGGAATAAATAAGCAATTGTATTTTTTTTCTCGTGCTATTTTGTTAGTCTTTGAAAAAAATACTCGTGCCTATTTATTTCAAAGAAAGATTGAGAAAGCTGTTGTCTGACTTAACGCGTGATGATATTGGCAGTGTTTGAATTAAATAATTAGTTTTGCACGTGATTCCCCTAATTAAGAGAGGCTTTCTTGCAATTTTTTGGTGAAATATATTATTAAAAAGTAATCACAGCAATTGTATATTTTTTCTCGTGCAATTTTTTAGTCTTTGAAAAAATTACTCGTGCCTATTAATTCCAAATTGCACTCTAAATCATGTGATTACCTATTGTTTGTGGCGTCCTCTTTGCTTTCGCCGTAGTAGCTTTTTAAACTGTGCATGTTTGAAATTCCATAAATGTAAGCGATGTTGCCAACTGTGCGTTATCGATATTCTGAAGACATTCAAGGCTGTCAGGACACAATGTTCCATGCGCAAAAAACAAAATTCACCGTTGATTCAATTTGTGTCTGCAATAAACGCTTATTTATTTCTACAACCTTAATTTAAACATGGAACGTTAAATTAAACTTGTTCATTTTGGAGGTCTAAGTGAACATAAACGCTAATTTGCTCAGTTTGACGACAATATAGTTGACATAATCGAACGTTGGCCGTTTAAGCAGCTGAATAAGCTAATCTTCACGTCAGTGACCCAGGCCATATCAGAGGACATATTCATTCACTCCAACCACTTCAAAAGGTTTCTTTCAAGCTCTAACATCAATAACCATGATTACACTTGTAAAACTTACAATCATCTCTCTTGCACTCATTGAGACTGGGCTCTCTTTGCCTTCAATGGCAAAGGTAACTTTTTTTTTATTACATTAGTTTTCTGATACGTTTTGACGGAGGCTTTATAACATAAACATTTGTTTTTTTTACTTTCTCCGTGGAATAAAATCAACACAGGGAAAGGGAGAAATACGCGGCATAGAAGAGCAAGGTATTTTGTCAGATAGACTACTAGATGCAATGTTTTTTGTTTTCACTACTTTTTATCGACACGTTATATTAGTAACTATTAGACAAAAATGACCTGATTCGTCAAGCGTGGAACATGTATTGATTTTCTTTTCAGTGAACGAAAATACCGCGAAGGTTGCAATATTTTTTTTTACAGTAATATAGAAAACAATATCATCATGGTTCAGTTTAACTAAAAAAAGATCATAATCTAATTTAACAGTATATTTAGACACATGAGTGAATCTTTTGGGTTATACGAACACTTCAAATCAGATTCCCCTTGTATTTCATGTTCAGCAGGAGAGAATAAAAGGATACAAGTAAAACGAGGTTCACTCGATTTTTATGCCATGGTCCGGTGTGAAATTGGCAGAGATCCCCTCGAGTACATTGGGTATGGATGCTGGTGTGGGCTTGGAGGAAAAGGAAAGCCAGTGGACGAGATCGATCGGTAAATTAAAATTATCTGTTGAGTATAGCATACTTTGAATGAAACGAAATTTAGTAGCAAGTCATAAAGACCAAAAGGAAAGAGTATGGCTGATAAAAGTCCATCAAGCACTCTTCACTCACGCGGTAAAAATTTACTTCTAAAACCAGCTTGTTCAAGCTGAAAACTTCATTCAGTTGTCACTCCATTACACGGGAATTTATTGTCAAAATGACAATAAGAACTGCACTACGCTAGCTAAACATCTTTAAGAGCAAACCGTTTTCACAGGCAGTCTTGAACGTTTGGAAACATCCAATTCAAGTCTCGCGCGAAATAGGGAACTTAAAGCTTGGACTAAGTGGCCACTGTACTGCTCCAGACACCAACGAGTTAGTTGGTGCGTTGAGAACCGAACCCTGGTCATCGAGGTCGTAGTCTCAATTGTTGGCGTATTAAAAAGAGTCACAGAGACGGCGAAAAGCTCAAAGCTCAAAGCTGGCTTAGTGTATGGTAGGTGAATTGTGAAGATCACGCAGCGAGACATATTAATTGGCCGAGACCACCGTTATGATTGGATGATCGGATTGGGATTTGGGATTTTCAAAGATGTTTATGTTTTGTTTGAATTTTTCTAGTTATCAGCATTAGTTTCTCGTATTAACGTCGTTGAGATAAATAAAGTGACACCTAAATAAAGTTATTACTAAAGTTATTATCACGCGACATGCGGTGATTAGGATCATCTTGAAAACTTGCCAATGCTAACATGGACATTGCGTTCAAGTTCTTGTACTCCTCAGATGTTTTATTTTAGTGGCTGAAAACTCATCTTCTTGAAATACGCCGACGTATGTAAATAGTAATTAAATATACTTTGTTCTCTTTGATCTTCAAAGGTGTTGCGAAGTCCATGACAAGTGTTATGATGATATAGTAGACCGTGGGACTTGCGGCTGGCTCAGCAAAGTCACAATATATGGCATATTTTACTTTACGAGAGGTTGCACAGGCTGTGGTAAGTTATCTAATATACTGTAGTGTATAGAATGGTTTTCAGTTGAGTAACGAAAGTAATTATTCCGCCGCTTTGGTTTGCCTTTAACTGCTCTCAATGATTGGTTAGTAAAATTCGTGCCACCTTCTAAACCAATGCGAAGCAAAACCAGAAACAATCGTGTCTTGCTTGTTCTCATTTTCCCGCCCGGTTCAGTACATGTATTTGCTTCGAGTTCTTTTTCGTTCATCATTGCACTGTTTACGGCTGTTGTGATTAGCTAGAGTAATTTGTTTGGTTTTGCGGCACTCAGCTTGTGGCTCAAACAAACGCTACGCCATTTTGCTCACTGGGTCAATTTCTCGAAACACCCGAGGAGTTTTCGGGCCCGAACAGTATATATTTTTGTCAATTCCGCTTCAGTCCGTCAATTGTTGGTAGGATTTCCTGCAAGCTAGTTTAATATGTTTCTTAATGTTGTAAAGTTTACAACCTGTTAATTTAAAATAATGATTAAAAATCGGAATTCTGTTAAAGTGCTGTGCACGTAAAATAGCTATCTGAACCCAAATTGGTTCCATAGTTTGACAAACGCACGCCTGAAACTCCAAATGCCTTGCCGTAATGCCACCTAAGTTAGTTAACACTATTTTAATTGGACTCCCAAACATTTCTTTATAAACTTATCCCATTAATACGAAAACTCAGAATGCCTGGTGGTTTAATTAAATGACGGAAGCACAAAAAATAAAAAAATTTTTCTTAAAATGTATTTGGTAACAAGTTTCAAAGTTATTCCGCCTTCTTTTTTATTTCTCTTCTTGTCTTCCTTCTTTTTGTAGCTATCTCAGCCCAGATAAGACGATAATCTTTTTGAGATGACTAAAATTTCACGATCCGTGAGCCTTGTGATTTTAACAGGGTTCCACTGTGTACCTAATTTCTGCAGCAATAAACTGTTTAAGTGCAAGTATCGTGTTAGGATCGCTAACACAAGAAACGTAGTCTTTTCTCCAACACTAGCGTCAAGGACGTTTGTAAGAGCTGTACCTTCCTAGTTCTTTATTTGAATGCCGATCATTGTGCGGCAGGGTGTTACCTTTTCGTTAGGCAACTTAGGACTTTGTTTCATATTGTCCATGCCCATCTACTATCCTGGCCGAGAGTAAGTGTTTAAATAAGCACGAGCTAGTTTGAGCCCAGAAAAGTGCTTGACGAATGACAGGATTACGAAACTTTATATTGTTTTGTTTTTTCTCTCTTTCAGGCAGTTGGTTCAACTCTAATTGTCAGAAAGCGCTGTGTGAATGTGATGCTGCGGCAACACGATGCTTGAAAAATCATAACTCCAGCTTTCAAAATAGATACAAAGACTACAACAAGTCATCCTGCTAGAGGATGGCTCCAGTAGAGGTCATGCCATCCAGTTGTTAAAAGCATTTACCTGAAATAGAAAATAAAATGCGTGAAATATGTGCACCAGGAGTTTTCGTACATTGCTTCATAGTAAACAGGGCAACCAATAGTTCAAATTCTGTGGATTTCCGGTTATAACCTTGGAAAATCTGTACCTTTTTTTTGGCAAAATACCAGCTAAAAATTTCGTTGTAGTAGAAAACTTGAGAATGATGTATTCATCAGTAAATGACACAGACAAACTCGGAAAAAAATCCGATTTCTCCTATCAGGAGTCGAACCTGAGACTTTCCGATTACTAGTTCAGATGCTCTACCACTGAGCTACAGGAGACTCGTGGGAGCTAAGGCCATTAAACTAGGTTCATGGGACAAACATCCTGCATTCTATGTGCCAAGAGAGGATATTCCTGTTGGCAGTGTTAGGCTCGCAGGTTACTGTGGTAAAATGTAAAGCCGTCATTTTTTTCCCGTACGATGGATTGAAAATCCAGATCGAGACACTGCATGTGCGAAAATTGACTCCCACTCAACGAGTGCGCAAAGACCCTTCAAATGAATCTTTAACTTGTGCAATTCTACCAATAAATCGCATCAGTAACAAATCTGATTTGAGACAAGAAATCTATCGACAGTCCGGCTTTGTTTCAATAATAATAATAATAATAATAATAATAATAATAATAATAATAATAATAATAATAATAATAATAATATTAATAATAATAATAATAATATTAATAATAATGGTAATAATGATGAAGATGATGATGATGATGATGATGATGATGATGATGAAAATGATGATAATAAACCCACGAACATTTTCTATCAGTTTTTCAATCACTAAGTAGTGAAACCTGACCAACAACGTATTCGACTGTGTTCAAGTTCTACTCTTCACCTGTAGAATAAGATTATGAGAATTGAAAATGGCACGCGAAATAATTGACTCGATATTTCGTAAACCACCCAACCCTTTCAGTTGCTGCTTTCACCTTATGGAACAATATCATTTTAAATTATTTGAAACGTTGTTTGAATTTCATATACACCTGTATATAACTGAAAATGAGACTATACATCGTAATTAAAAAATTAAGGAAAACGTCTGTGCCGTAATCCCGTAAGACCTAAAAAACATACTAATTACAGAGTTAAAATTACACATCCTTTGCGTCCTGCATTTTAAAGTCCATTCTTAAGTTGAATCACTGACGTGCGAGAATATGAATGATTTGTCGTTTAACCACCAAACCATAATTCTCTTCGTTGCTATGGTAACATTTTTCTCCTTCATCGACCTTTTTTTTTTTTTTCATTTTTAGTGACATATTTTACGATTGCCTTGCTACTGAGTTTTTCCCACGCGGCTCCTGTAGCTTAGTGGCAGAGAATCCCAGCAAGTTATCAAGGGAAGGGAAGGGAATAGGTTCGAATCTTGTTAGGAGAAATCGGATTATATTTTTCCCAGTATTTTTTTACCTAGCTAACAACATAAATTAAGTCACATTTCTTTTAATTATGCATTCTTTCTAGTCTCTGTGACTGTTCTATTTAGAAAAAATGAACCTGACTGCATTTGAATGTACTATGTATGGGAACGAAACTGAGGAAAACTATTAAAAGTATTTGCAACCAGATAAATCACTTCTTTTACTCGCAGAAAATTTTATCTTTCAAGAACATATCGAAAAACAACTCAACTTAAATGGTAACAGGCTAAACTCAAAAGGTAGAAGCACCTAATGTATCGCCGAATATCTTGTGTGTCTGATTAGGTTTCTTGAAAGTAGCACATTAGAAAGACACAAAGACGTGACAAAAGATATGTATATTATATTGTGACAGCTCTTGCTTTCAGAACAAATATGTTTTAGCGCCTGTGAATATTAATGTTTTAGTAATATATCAAACACGAGGAAGAGTGTATCATTCGATTTCCAAACAACGAGAAATGGGTTAAAAAAACGACGCGCAGCAGAGTTTTTATTTTTTTAGACAAACTTTGATCGAGGTGTTTAGAAATCGGATAAAACAATTTTTCGAGAGTTTGAAATATAATGGGGATAATAATTGTTTCCTATGCGTAAAAGCACTACTTTATTTCAAGATTAGCCGGGGATTTGAAGGATTCCAGATTTTATTTGCACTGGATTATTTTGTAGTTTGCGGTGATCAGGAAGCCCGTCAGCCGTAAATCGTATATCGTAGTCAACTGAAAAACAATTAATTTTATTTTTATTTACACCCTGGCCAGTTCGCTGTGACTGTTTTAGAAACGGTTGAAATACTTACAATCAATGATAATGCATGAAAGACAAAAACAGAGCGTGACTATATATAAAACTGTATATTTTTAAGTGAACGTTTTCACCAAGCAACCAATGAACATTTATCACTCCATGGGGATTATTTTGCGAATATCGTTAAATGTTTATAATGTTTTACATGTCACCTGTCATTCCAACAGTATTGGTATAGTCAATGAATTAAAAAAACGGTTTATTTAAAGGATGTTTTCAAACTACCTGAAGCGAGATATAATCAAACTATTTTTCACCCTTTTCCATCAATCGGTATCTATGTATACTTGTGGAAAATATTTATTTTTAAATAAAAAAAAGCAGCCGTGTTTTGATGTCTATTTGACTTTAGATGACGCACCTGTTTTACTGATAGTAAATTCAGATATATTATCATTTAAATTAGCGCCGTTGACATGCTCTTTACATACTTATATCGCGTGAATATTGCTTGACATCGTGACTGCCATATTGACGATGAAAATGCCCTCGATTTTAACGTTTATTGTCTTGGCACTTATCCAAACAGCAAAAGAGGTAATGTAAGTTATAACTGGCCTACTGACATTTTTAAAGATTACCATGGATTACCATGGAGTGACAGAATGTACCAAGATCAATGGAAGAACCTTTTTTATGATACCATTAATAACAGTATGAAGTCAATAAGATGGAAGATGCCACCTGGGAGGAACAAGGAGGTATGCTGTTTCAACTTCACAATCACTTGAATGTTAATAGGCCTTATCACGATTTTCGACGCCATTTTGACGAGTAGGCAAACAGTCTTGAAATAACAGTGTTTGTATGGAAATCCGATGTCAAATAATTTTCCTAAAACATCGCTTCTGAAAAATCATGATTTGGAAACTTTTGGCGCTAGGAAAAGGATTTAAGAAAAAAATTGGAGGGATGTAGCTGTGCCAGAAAGCGTCCAGTCGTGTTTTGAACTTTCCATACATTTGTCTGTATAGCGAACCAGCCGTGAACTGCTACTAAAAATAGTTCGCGGGAAAAATACAGGGAAATGTATGGATGTAGCTGCTGAAATCTCAGTTATAAGACGGGTTAGTTAATTTCGGCCATTTTCGCCAACCAGTAAAACCCTAGGAAAGAGACGTTCAAGTTGCATTCTAATTTTGAAAGTACATGTACACATTTGATGCCAACTTATACATCGGGCAATTTTATTTCTAAACGTAGGAAACGAGTTACATCGAGGAAAAAGAAATGGAGCTCAGTTTGCTTTTATGGTATTTTGTGAGGTAGGACGAAACCCGAAAGACTACATGGGGTACTGATGCTTTTGTGGTTTTGGAGGAAAAGGGAACCAACCAGTGGATGCAGTTGATCGGTAACTAACCTTCGGCATCACCACAATAATTAACGCCATAGAGAGTGGTTTTCAGCTGAGTGTCGTCAAATTAAAACAACAGAGTTACTGTTCTTGCCAATCACAACGGACGTAAACAGCACAATGAACCAATCAGAACTCGAAGCTAGTGGATGTAAAACTGTGCATAAATTGCGGGAAAAAGCTTGAAGGCAAGTCACAATTGGTTTTGGCTTTGCCTCTTATTCATTAGCCGTTTTCACACTAGAGACGGATAATCCGTCTGATACATTTCCCGTCTAGGTGTGAATTCGAAGACGAATTATCCGTCTCAGACGTATAATTCGTCTTCAAAATCCGTCTAAATAGACGGACAATCAGACGGATGAAATCAGACGGATTATCCGTCCAAATTGAAGACCGTCCCGTTTTCACATCAAGACGGATTATCCGTCTAAGACGGATTATCCGTCTTAGACGGATAATCCGTCTCTAGTGTGAAAACGGCCATTGAGAAAGTGCTGTGATATATGCTGGTCAATCTGACAGAGAACAGAAATTCAAAAACAAAGCAAACGCGAATCAATTTCGACATCAATTGAAAATTGAGATGCAAGATCCAAGATGTTGAATTAGAATTCAAGTTTTTGAGCGACACTTATCTTCAAAGGGTTATCATCATGACTCCCTAATGGGTTATATATAAATCCCTGCGGTAGAGCTAATGCATGGAGAGCGGTTACAGTTGATAGAGATTTAGAGTTAAATCAAAGGAGTTCACCATGGAAATACGCCCTCCTTGTAGAGGTTATTTGAAATATTCAACTTTAATTAAAACCTTTTTCAGGCAGTTCAACTAAAAATAACCCTTTTAAACAACACTAACCTGCGATTGACCATCGCCCGCGCTATAAGAAAAGTAATGTTTCTTTTTATTCTATGGCAGCGGAAAATTTTTAATTGAAATTCTATGCTAGCGTTTTGAAAAAGAGAACGATAATTCGTTAATAATTCAAAAGTCCATTGGCCTATCAAATAGTCGATGAAACATCACGTGCAGTGATTTTAAAACCCGATAAAAACGCCTCCTTATTAGTATGCGGTGATTAATGTTTTTCTCGTATGCTAATTTTCAACGTTCACAAAAGATTCATTGTTATGAACTCGCTTGACACGCGCTTTTCCAGGAATTTTTTAAAGCCGTTCAAAAAACTCGCAGCACGTGTTTTATCGGGTCTAAAACCACGAGGCGCAAATCTCGATAAAACACTGCTGCTCGTGTTTTAAACATTACTTGAAGGTAATTTGCGTATTGAAGTGTAAACAAACTCACCGCGAAAACTCAAGCGAATGTACACTCTTTTTTTGTTGTTGTTTATAAGAACCTTTTTTAATAGAACTTTGAGGATGAGATGAACTAAAATTTAAGAACATACTAAGAACATTACCCTGGCTGAGAGTCAGTGAAGAACATGTTTATTCTAACTAAATATTTTTAAAATGAACAGTATATAACTAAGGATAAAATAATACATGAAAAAATTCGGTCTATATCGTCCAATTAACCCAAATAATAGGTGTCTTGGTCACGTCCGCATAAATTTGTTGAAATACTGTAAAAAGATAACTTAAGAACATCTTAAGAGCGGCGGTCAGGAAAAATCGAGCAAAATCTGAATTTTCTGGCGAAACTTAGCAGAGTCGATTTCTTTCATCTTTTGTCCATAATAACGTTTTACTAAAGTAAGAATCATGGTGTGGCTTAAATTGGCCAGAAACATTTGCGTTTTGAGAAAATCAGGAAAATCGATCGAAACCTTGTGAACTGAAAAATAATTGAATTTAAAACCGGAAAATCACCACTTTTAATTGTCTCAGCGTTTGTTTTAAAAGAAGCGTACGAAAATCGGGATTCCTTATATCGAAAGACAATCTCTTTCTGATATGATAACCGATGAATTTGTGTTTGTAATGATATCTGGCAAATTTAAACAATTTAAAAACGGCGGCATATTTTTACAGCTGGCGAACTCTGCAATGTAGTGCCAAAGGTCAAGCACACATTTCAGTATGTGGTATAACTCGAAATATTCTCACACTTTGGCTTTCAGTAACAATTGCCTTGATGTACTTCATACCTTAATGTCAGGCTGGGTTCTCCATTGAGAGTTTCACAAAAGGTCGTTAAAGTTGGCTAATTTCGACCACGACATCGTTTGGCGGAATCAAATAACTGCCCGTGCAAACAAACCGATGCGACGAGCAAACTGCCAATCACAGCTTCAAGGCCTTCAATAATGCTCCTATCTTGCTTTATCAAAAAGATTTCTGTTTTACTCTCGCTTCCTTTTATCCATTATCGACGGGAAGAGAAGAAATCGAAAAGATTCAGTCATGTCTAACAATGTTGCGTGACAGCAAATATGCAAATTAGTTAGATCGTCACTGAGATGTGGCAGTAGGCAGTAGGGACGGGAAGTATTGCTTTAACAGGCCCGTAGTCAGGCTAAAAAAACTGGGATGGGGAGGGGGGGGGGGGAGCAAATTGAGGCCATCAAAAAAGGAGCAGATATAGTAAGCAAAACAATAACTTTACACTTGCATCACACTTTGTGGTACATTTCGTTTCGACCCTTTGCCGTCACTTTACGGACTACCACGTGAAATTGCCTAACTTGTTCACGTTTGAAGGAGGAAGTAAAAAGACGACGACAAATTTCCCTTTCTCTTTTTCCGGTGAACTTGGAATCAGGCAGTAAGAATCCGTCCGCAGGAAGATTCGCCCAAAATAAAAAAAATAAATAAATAAATAAAAAGGTGGGAGCTGGAATTATCGTGATGAAGTTTAAAAGAACGCGAATTCTCTTTATGATGTTTTCGAATTTGCTACCATCACCGTCGTCTTATCTTTAACTCCCTACTAACAAACACAAATCGGTCATGAGGATTTTGGTTCTTATTTCCGATTCACAAGGAAGGACTGCCCTTGCTGCTGTTGTATAAAAGCCAAATGTTAGCGGAGGAAACTGTTAGGTAATAAACAATTTATTAAAGGTTGTGAAAAGGCACTTGCAGCGTGAGAATTCAAGATTGATTGTTGTACATTATTACTGTTTTTTAATTATTTATTTTTTGACACATTGTTTTTTCACACTTCTTAAAATTCTGGGGGGGGGGGGGTCGGGGCTCGAACCCCCCCTGCCACTCCGCTTGTCACGGACGCGTTTACTAGCTGCTTATCTAGAATAACGAATTCTTTGAGACAACTTTTGCGCAAATGACTAATACCCGTAGTTCTTTATTGAATTTTCTTTTCCGTAGCGACCAGCAACAAGAACCGTCAATGCCAAAGATACCACGGAGGTACAGACTTAAAAACCTACTCATACTGATTAAAGTGTAGAGCGAAAATTTACTTCTTCCTAAGATAGAGGGGAAAGGGGGGTGGGGGTGGCTTAATTAGATACATAACCTTATTTCTTTTTAATTTCAGCCTCTTCATTTCACTTAGACCATCATAAGCTGCTATGACGTCTTACTTTCCTCAAGAGAAGGACCTTTTTACGGGGTAGTGAACAAAAAGTTGTCCACCACAGTCAGTAGCCTGACTAGAACTAGGTTTCCAAGCACAGAAAAATAAAAATAATACATAAATGAATAACACTGAAAACTTCACGTGTAATCTAATAAACGGCTTTCTCCGCATCTGATGAACTGAAAATACATCTGAATACTAATATTTTGTGCTGGAAAAGACCGAATGTGCAAAAAAGTAAAGTGTTACATCAGACGTTTTTACAGTTTATTGTACATAAAAAAATTATGTAAACCCATACCTGAACCAACTGGAATAAATAGTCCTAGTTTCTTCCATGGCAAATGGCACGTTTTTTTCCAAGTCCTCGTTCTAGTTTTGCGACTTTTTGCGCCTGGCTGTCATGGCTCGATACCGGAGGAGAAATTTGACACTTATTTGAACTGACCTCGACGCCAGCCAATGCCCAGAGACGAACGGTGTCGAAGACAAATCGTCAATTCCGAAAGGTGAAGGAGATAGACGAGATAAGCATTCGTGGTGAAGGAGATACACATTCTTGTCAGAATAAGTTCAATTTCGGTTTCTACATCGGCTATTGACAAGGAAGACTTGTGACCGGCGATGTTCCTTTTGCACTAGTTTACTTCAGTTGATCTGCTCCTATCTCTGGGGTCGTAAGAGCAAGGACCTCAGACCAAGGAGCTAAAAGAAAACCTCCATGCTTCCATGACAGCACAAGAATATCAAACCAAATTTAAAGTGACAAATGTTCCAGTTTCCGTAATTGAATTTATCTTACTTTACTTTACTAATTCAATTTACTTTAGAAAACACCAATGCGTGATATTATTAATATTCACTGATTATTGGTGATTTCGGGATTTGTAAAACGCAAACCTAACTATTTAGCGAATTAAAAACAGAAGAGGAAAGTTTGACCGGTCTCCAATTTTTATTTCGGCGAGCATTTTACCATAGCCATAGGGAAGAACTTCAACCCCACAGATTTCCTTTTGATGCGGTTTCATTGGCAATCTGACACCTGAGCGAACTCAAGAAATGGACATCGAGTCCGTTACTAGATATGGTTTTATAAGCAAAAATCTCACCGCGCAAACGAGAAAAATCGGTTCCTAGACCAGACTTTTCCTCATTGTGGTTAAAAAGGATGTAAAGATTAAAAGAAATTCGATTTCATTAGGCTTTTTTGGTGTATGTAAAATTAGTCTGTTTATTGTCACGGTAACGCAACAACCGGTTGTTTATTTAGCCGTTGTCGGAATTTTAAACGAATTATGGTGACTTCAAAACGGTCGTGTGAAGTGCTTAATTCAAAACCCAGACTGATTTTAATACATTATCAAGAACAACGTTCCATCACTCAAAAGGCAAAGTTTAAGAAAAATCGGCCTTATACCACATAGCGAAAACCATCTTTAAAATTTATCCGTTTTTGCGGGATTTTTCCTGTTTAGGAAAGGGACATTTTCCTAAGCTCTGTTTGCTTTTATGAATAATGGTTAAGTCTAGTTCAAACTCTGCTATAAACGTGCGGTGCTTCCTCCGTCAATACCGAGTATAAAAATACCATGGATCTTCTTTCCTTGCAGACGGAAGAGTCAGTTCAGAATATTAATTTCACACTGCCGTGCGGGTACCTTCGGGATCCTCGCGGGTCAAATTTGTTTATCTCAGTTTTCTAGAACGTTAAGCGCTCCTAGAGAAAACTAAAGGCGTCAAATCTGTTCTCTACTTAAGGGCTTTTTGTAGCCAGAAAATGAGCGAAATTGATTTCACGAGTTCTGCCACCAAATGCTTGATATTTTCTGACCGCCACTCTTAAGAACTTTTCAGGCTCAAATTGCCAACAGCAAGAAGAAAGTTCAGCCTCAGCCTCAAAATTAGACGTTCTTACAAAAAAGAGAATGTAATTTGATCAAAGAAGACGAGTGTTTTTTTTGAAAAATTATTCCGATATCAAGCGAAAAGTTTGAACGATCTAAATCATCTAAATAAACTAAATTCAATGTAAGAAATGTAAAATTGCAAAAGCGCCTTTTTTTAACTTAGTCTAACATAGCGAATTTTCATAACTACAGAAAATATCGTGCGATGTAATTTGAAACTGAGACACTAATAAGTTTTCGTGTTTTCGTTTGAAAACGCATACCTTTTCTTATGCATTTTCGCCAATCCGGTCGGCACTAAACCGAACGCCCGAAAACGCCAATGAAAACGGAGACTTTTGAAAACGCACCGTGCTGAAAACGCTTGGTTTCTAGAGTGAAAAGGTGGAAATGAAGACTTTTGAAAACGGTAACGTCATGAAAGGCTTCACATGCCATCAGAGCATCTATCCAAGATAGCGGATGGTCTAAAGTAAATTGGGCTTGAGACCAAGAATCAGTGCGAAAGGCTTATATAATAATTCATTTGCAAGAAAAAACACTGATCGAAAGTAAATGCATTTTTAAGAAAAAAAAATTGTTTTGCAAGGGCGTTTAGAAAGAAATCGCCAATTTTTGATCTTTTCCTGTTTTCTCTATTTTTGATGAAAAAAAGTTGGAAAACCTGTGTAAGAACGCCATAAGTAGCACCACCTAACACTAGCCGAAAACAAATTAAATTTCTAGTCCACACTTTGCTGGACCAGAGGTCCGTTTCTTGGAGATCCCGAGAACTTATCGGGCCCAAAAAGTCTCTTAAATAATAAATGTTTCTCAACAGAAGTAAATTTTTATTACCTTTGAATGCTAAATATTAAATTTTAGAATTCTATGAATACATTGGCCAGTTGCAAGTACCCTCCCTGCCTGTCGGCGAGAAAAGCAGTTAAAAAAAGTATACTCATCGGGCAAGGTAAGTTATCGGAAATTTCGAGAAACGGGCCGACCCAGATTCGATTAGCAGTCTTGAAACTAGGGGGATGAATTCATGAAGCTCTCCTTATTGTTGAAGATAATTATCTTAAGTGTTGTCTCTTAAAAATAGGCCATTGTTAGTGCAATCGAGGTTTAGCTCATGCAGCCAGTTATGACATTTAGTTTTTGTCTGATCATTTTAGGTGCTGTTACGTCCATGACAACTGTTTTAATGAGATTAGAATAAGGAACACTTGTGGAATGGGTGGTATATATCAAATATATACACAAGTCTACTGGATGTACCCCTGTGCGAATTGTGGTGAGTTCCCAGGTGTGGGTCGCTCAGTCGATGATTTATTAAAACTTTTCTAGATTTTGCCTGACTTCGAAGAGACGCTTAATCTCTTAATCTCTATCAGTCAATTTCCAAAGGCTTTTCTTCGTGTGTAAAAGATCCTTTTACCTCTTATAGTACCGTATGATGTGATTCTGTTTCTTTCAAGTATATTAATTTGTGTGCGCTTTTTTATCTGATGAAATGCGGCATTGTAAGTGTGCTATGATTATCAAGCTGCATGTGTAGATAAATATAATTGAAGGCTGTTATCGTTTACTCTCTAGTTCCAAGTTCAGTAATCAGCTGTTGTCGTACAATTTGTTAAAAAAACTAAACACACACACAAAAAAAAAAAAACCAGGAACACATCTGTGCCCGTATCAATGGCAACTTTAACTGCATTCTACAGTCTTTTTATAAGTTCCAATACTAACAGAATGATTAAATAAATGAAATACCATTACACTCAGTTGAATTCTCATCAAAAGGTCACTTCAAATCTTTCCCTTCATTTTATAATACCATTTTGCTAATGTGAAAAGAAGTTGAGTTGAATTAATTTTTACACAGTCATATTTAAGACACAATTTAAGAATAGTATAGACAAAGTACGAGCAAAATCCCCTCAGAGAAATGCAGTGGTGCAATTTCTTTTTCTCTTTCAGCTTCTACTTGGTTCAACGATGCTTTCCAGAAGGCAGTTTGCGAATGTAATTCTGCGGCAGCAAGGTGTTTTAAAGCAAATGATTCCTATTTCCAAGATCGACACAAAACCTACGACAAGCTAGGATTGTGCTAAAAAGTATTGTTGCTAAAAATTATTCATGGAGGTGTTGTGAATTGTTTTGCGCACACACACAAAAGAAATAAATAAATAAATAAATAAATACGAAAAATTGCAAACAATAATATGAACCTCGAGGAGAAAAGCAATAAAATTTTAAAACCACTTTGCCAGTGCAAGAGGCTAGGTATGTGTTATGTTTTTGCTGTCTAGTTCAAGGAATACTTAAATCTATATATTATTTAAAGACAAATATACTGCGGAACTGGTGGCAAGATCCCAACAATTTGTGAAAAAGGTAAAAAAAAAAAAAAAAAAAAAAAACAAGCGCCACCTGTTACATTCGCCATTTTCAGTTGTTGATGTCCCTTCCTTCGGCGATCTTGCATTAAATAACATGACCGACACGGCGGCGGTTTGACAAAAAAGGACGTGGCTTAACAATTTATGATGTTCCTTGATTTTCTGAAAACCATTTTGACGTTCAATTTTGTTTGTTTCAGATTATCTTTGGAACAGTTTTAATGATGGAGCAGTTTTCAATTCATTGTCGAGTTTCTGTTTTGCTTTTGCTTTACTGTGCTGTGTGATTGGTTGGCAAAGCTCCCGCCAGTTTCTCAACCAATAGAAAGCCAATTGCAATTAAAAACCAAAACCAATCGTGACTGGATTGGCTGCATGCGTTTTCCCGCGCTTAGCACCGGTTACCATGTATTTGCTTCGAATTCTGATTAGTTCATCGTGTGTTTATGTCTGTTGCTATTGGTCAGAATAATTTCTTTGCTTTTGGTTTTACGATACTGAATTGAAACCCGCCGGCTAAATGATTTTGTAACATAGGAAGCACATTGAACTTGAACTGAACCAAAACCCATCTCTTGATAGAAGGATTTTTTTGGTGAAGGCACAGGCAAACTAGGAAAAGAAAATCCGAGTTCTTCCAAAAGGAGTCGAAAATATGGCCCTGCGATTACTAGTTCTGATACTCCACTGATGAGTTTGCCACACGAACCTAGTTTAACGGCCAAGCTCCCACGAGTCTTAAATCGGAATGTCATAGGTTCTGTTGGGAGAATTATGATTTTATCCGACAGGGTTCTTAGCCTTTATCATTGACAAGAGAGGATCTTGATCCTCTCTTGTCATTGACTAAAATAAAACATGTAACATTTTTTCACCTGGCTCAGTATAAACATAAAGTCACATTTCTTTCAAATATACCGCGTTCTTTCTGGTTTTTCAGTACCTTGACTATTCTATTTCCAAAAAAAAAAACTTACGGCATTTGAATGCACGTTTATCTCTAGGACTTCAAAAAGGTGACTGAGACCCAAAGAGGTAACCTTTTAATAGTACGTATGTGGAACCAAATAAATCACCTCCTAAATTACTCGCATAACATTTTATATTTCAAAAAAAAAATAAATAAATAAATAATAATAATAATAATAATAATAATAATAAAACCATCGAAAAACAACTCAGTGGCAATGCAGAAGGAAGAAGTACATGTTATAAGTTGCGAGTATCTTGTGTGTTTGATTAGGTTTTTTAAAAAAGTAGCACCACATTAGAAAAACACAATGCTGTGACAAAATATATCTATCACTGTGACAGCTCTTGCTTTCAGAACAAACACATTTTAGCGCGTGTGAATATTTATGCCTGACGTTGTATAATACACGAAGAAGAGCCAGATCAGTGAACACCGAGATCAAGTTGGGTTGAAAAAACGACGCACTGCCGATTTTCCTTTTTTAACAAACTTTGAGGTGTTTAGAAGTTTGAGTGTTTGATAAAGCTTCTCAAACAGTTTATAACTCTTGCAGAAAATCGAATCAAAGTTTATGATAATTGAGATCACATTTCCAAATCTCCTTCACGGTAATGATATCTTCACTATGTCATACACATTCAATCTGACCATTCTGCTATACGCCATATTTTCACCTTTCTTTTAACTTTAAAAAGAAAAAAAAAGAAGAAGAAGAAGGAATAATACTTCTAGGAAAAATACTAGTAATAATGATAATGCATGAAGGATAAAAAAATAGAGTGTGAACAAAAAGTGTGCATTTTTTTTGGTAATGGTTGCCAAGCAACCAATAACCATTTATCACTGCGAGCCCAGTATATTACGAATTACATTAAATGTTCATTAATTTTTACAATGAGACTCTCAACCTTCGTTTCTTTCTATTAAGTAGTGGAAATAGATAAAAGAAACAGCTTAATTAAAGGATGTTTCGAACTACCTGAAGCGAGCTATAATCTAACTAATTGTTCATCCTTTTCCATCCATCGATAATTACTGTGCACTGTATGTGAAAAGTATTTATTTAAAAGCAGCTGTTTTGATCTCTATTTAACTTTAGATAACGCAGCTGTTTCACCGTATTTTACATATTCTTCTCATACTAACATATTGCTTTTTAATATTTCAAGTTAGTGACTCTCTTATGTTGCTCATGAAAATGCCCTCGATGATAATCTTTGTTGCCTTGGCACTTATCCAAGCCGCAATTTCTTTCCCTTCAGAAAAGAAGGTAATTATATAAGTTACAACTGTTCTATTGACATTTTTAAAGCTTACCATGGATTACCATGGAATGACAAAATTTACCAAAATTTACCAAAATTTTTAATAACAGCATCAAGTCAATGACATGGAAGATACCAGTTGGGATGAACAAGGAGGTATGATTACAACTGTTGCAACTTCACAATCACTTGAATGTTATTCTTGTTCTGGTTGCTACTGTGGTTTTTGTGTCCTACAAAGGCTTTTAAGTGATTTAAAAACAAAACATTATTATTTATTGATAAACGTTAGCGCCAAGAATGAACAACGGTTCGATTGATCATAAGTCATTTTCAATTTCAAGTCCTTTGGGAGAAACACATATAACAATCCAAAAGTTGGAAATTTTTAAAGAACATTGGAAGGCGTTAAAAATGTGACTATAAAGGTGTGAAAAGAAGGTAAAATATATACTTGTAAACTGATAAAACGGCTTTAAAAAGCTTTACATGGATAAACACATCCTTTCAAATAATTAGAGAGTTATAAAGGAGAAAACATTTAGACGAACAATAAGCATTTCAAAAATAAGGAAATCCAGTTTACAATGGCACTTTCACGAGACTGAGAGCCTTCGCTCGATGCGGTCTCTTTTCCAGGGAGCTCTCTCAGTCGGATTATCAATGTCAGAATTCTTTTGCTCCTCTTATGTGATACGTTGACGCAAATGTCGACGTGTGTAGCAGACATAAACCTGCATCGTACAGGTCTCACATGAAAGAGACATACAACCGCGCACTGTTCCAATGGTTGAAGAATTTTTCCTGATTTAAGTTGAGTCAGCAATTTTCAGTTTGTGAAGGGCGTCAGGATATGCAAAGAAAGATACGAGTCCTTGAAAGGAGTCACATCTAAGACCTTTGTGGGAAGGTTTGATAAAGTAGAGAGGAAGCGCTGTGGAGATGAATTGAATCATGACTATTGTCGCGTTCCCAACACAAGTCCTTCGGGGAAGTATCGGGTTAGTGTTCGCAGTGATCAACCGCACGCTTCGAATATATGAATTTACAAGTGATTAAATCCATCCACAATTCTTGGCATCAAATTTATGTAATGCAATACGGGACAGTACGTGACAAATATTGATGAGGTATTCATCCTTATTGAGACCTGAAACGAGGGATTGGTATTGATAAAACCCTTAATTCTACACCAAGTTTTTCTTACTCCTTCAGTTATTCTATAACTGGAAGAAGAAACGCAAAGGTTATGCGAAACAACAATCGTGTCTTTTCCTCTTTGAAACTTTAGTCGGCAGATTCCTGGCGCGCACGAAGCGGAGCAGTGTACAGTTTGGAGCTATGGTCCTTTGCAAAGTTAAAAGAAACCCGCTTGAATACATCGGCTATGGTTGTTACTGCGGATTGGGAGGAAAAGGAGAGCCAATTGACGATATCGATCGGTAAGAAGAACAAAATGCACGTAAAGTGCAAATCTGTAATGCATTTTATCCTGTTTTATCACAGGGGGCCCGCACAATGTGTCGGTGTAGCCGATTGTTATTATATAGTAAATGCACTGGATTTACCGTTTGCTTCACCTATAGCGATATATCGCTAACTATGTATATAAATCAATGATAAATAAACGTTGAATTACCTTATCTGTGGTATATAGTCGTCCTTTTACCTCAAAAGCGGTTTTTGAGTGATTTTGAAGGAGTTTGAGTTCGCCGTTGACTGTTCCATATATAAGGAAAATATATGGAACAGTCAACGGCGAACTCAAACTCCTTCAAAATCACTCAAAAACCGCTTTTGAGGTAAAAGGACGACTATATACCACAGATAAGGTAATTCAACGTTTATTTATCATTGATTTATATACATAGTTAGCGATATATCGCTATAGGTGAAGCAAACGGTAAATCCAGTGCATTTACTATATAATAACAATCGGCTACACAGACACATTGTGCGGGCGCCCTGTGGTTTTATGCAAACTGAACACTGCTTATCAGTATGGAGTCGCGCGGCCGCTCAGGAGGAGGGGGAGTATAGGGGTAGTTTATGGTTTCATGGTTTCGGCATCGTGCGCAAACATTTTCTACGTTGAGATAGCTGTGTTCTTTTAATTATGAGGCTGTTACACAGGCATCGATTCTAAAAAAGGAAAAGAAAAAAGTCCGAGTCCTTCCAAAAGGAGTCGACCCTATGACCTTCTGATCTTGTTCTGAATTGCTCTACCACCATACGAGACTCGTGACAGATCGTGACAGCTGCAATCATCGCCAAAACTCTTGGGAAGTTGCTAAGTTTTGCCTTGCTTTCAAGTTCCTCCCCCCCCCCCCCCCCCCTCCCCGACCCTCCCGTATCAATGTTGAGTTTCAACTGTAAACCTTTATACAATAATCTTCGTGGGGAAGTCAACACTGAACAAGGGGGTGGGGGAAACGACAAACGAAGGCGTAAACAAACGTAACTAGAGGGGGGGGAATAAGTCTACGGATCGGCGGATTTGGTAAATATTTTAGCCCGGATTCTGGATGCAGAGGAAAATTTAAAAGATCTGCGGATCCTATGATCACAGCAGATCGCGGTTTTATCAAGTTTTGGGGCCCAGATTTTGGATTTTGGTTGTTAGGAAGTTCCAGCTTGCTCTTTTTTCTCGTATCCGCAAGATTTTGTTTCGATACAGACGGTGGTTACATAAATATTTCGTTGATAGTCATCCTCAACATCACGCAAGGCAACTCCAACAACCGAAGTCGCTTTGTATCTCGCGTATCATCTAACGCAGCAAACAATTTGTGGATTCGGATTTAGTTGATTTTTTGAGTGGATCGACGGATTCAGACATTAATTTAAGCGGATCGGCGGATTTACATACCCCTATTCACCCCCCTCTAACTAATAAACATTGCCGATACCGGGCTTGTTTTCTAACCTTCCCAACAGAAATTGACGATGATTGTAGACCATTAAACTTAATTCATGTGACAGGCATCCTCCATACTGGTAGGATTTGAATGCTGGTATAGATGAATGAAATTTGTGAAAGACTGAATGTTATGGCATGGTTTAAGCCTGGTGAATAAATGATAGATGTGATTTATTTTAGTGAGCCGGAAAGGCATACTCCGAAAAAATTCAAGTTCTCCCAACAGGAGTCGAACCTATGTCTTTCCTATTACTAGTTCTGATTCTCTACCACTGAGCTACACTCCACATAGACGTAATGGGTATAAATATACAGTATACAATTCAGTCTTCAGGTTGCTAATTGATAAATACTGTCTCTTCCTTGTCACCATCCACGAACACAATCTGACGACTCCTACATATTCATATATATTCGTGTATATAATTGTTTTATTTGCAACTGATTTTCAATCACCGTTTTAGGTGTTGTTATGAACATGACGCCTGTTACGACAAGCTGACTGACAAGAAGATTTGTAAAGCGGCTCAATTGTACACCGCTACGTACGTGGTAACGGGCTGCACGAATTGTGGTAAGTCATTCATGGAGAAGTAGTGGTGACCTAATCCAATGCGTGAAAAAATTCTAAGCTTTCATTTGTATTTGCTTGATTAAATGTTATTTTCTCCTTTAACTCCTCGATAAACGTTAATAAATTTGTATTAAGATCTGTCATTCTCGTTCGTCTCAATGGTTTTGTTTAGATCATGTCTGCACCAATGGAAAGCTTAGTTCCCTTTTAAATATTTAATGTTTGTTTGATGTGGGTGATTACACTCTTTTTTTTAAAACAGAACCTTTTTTATAAGGCTAAGATTAACCAAAATTTTAAGAATATACTAAGAACATACCCAGGCTGAGAGTCAGTTAAGAATCTTGATTTCGCTCATTTGCGTTTTTTTGTGTCTGTTTTGTTTTTGTGAGTAGTATAAATAAAGGTAAACGTGTAGTGAAACAGGACTGTATAACAGCATGACGACTGTAAAACTGTAGTCTAATTAGCTGGACAACTGACTCAAATACTTAGGGACGTTTTTGGTTTTCTTATTGCATGATACGCTGATGAACAACTCAGTTTGTAGTCAAAGCATCAAAACAAGCCCCACAACCATCTGACAAGCAACTTACCACATCACAGCAAACAATGCACCAGTTTGATAGGTTTCCTGGTCACGTCCGCATTGATTTATTGCATTACTCTACCACATAACTTTAAGAACATGTAAAGAACGTTTTCAGGCTCAAATTGCTCAAAAAAATAAAATAGTAATAATAATAATAATAATAATAATAATGATAATAATAATTATTATAATTATAATAATTATAATAATTATTATAATTGTAATAATAATAATAAATAAAGTAAAATAAGAGCGTTCAGCCTCAGCCCCCAAAATAGGCGTTCTTGTAAACAAAAAGAGTGTATTGTCTCAAAGTCTCTGATTGAATGCCTGGGGCCAGATTCACGAAGCCCTCCTAAGTCTACATTTCAGTGCCTCTCAAGTGTGTGTTTGACTGTACAATCATCTTGCAGTGCCAACAAATGATCCTGACGCCACACTGTTTCTATCTTTCGTTTTCAGTGCGCTTGTCAGGACCTTTCAGATCTCGCTGCCGGGAAAAGCTGTGTGAATGCGATGCTTTGGCAGCGAAGTGCTTCAAAAAGAACGATTCCAAATTCAAAAACAGGTTCAAGAACTATAACCAATCGAAATGCTAGATCTGACGTCATTGAACAGAAATCACAACAAAAGGATTTGGAGCAATAAATGACTTGTACGTCGTTTCAAAACAGAGAATAAAACATCTTGAAAATGTCAATTGTGTGATTTTTATGTTGTCGGGATGTGACTAATTAGTGTGTGTTCTTGGGAAGAATAAATGATTAGAAATCAGGCGTGCGTTTCTCGAAGCTGCAGAAGAACTTTCGGGTGCGAAAGGTCTTCAGATTGCCGGTTAGTTTTCGTACAAACTAACTCAATGTGTTTATTAATCTTGGGAAAATGATCAAAAATTGATTTTTTGTTTTGGTAATGAAGTTTGTGTATGATAACTGAGTTTTTCGGGTCCGAAATATTTTCTGGAGTTTGAGAAATTAAACGCACGCCATTATTATCAGTTTCGTCTCACTCCAAGGATTCCAATGATAATATAGTGGGCAAATAAACGGCGGAACTGATGGGAAGATCCAAACGATGTGTGAAACATGCAAAAGAAAATCAAGTGCGAGCTGTTACATTCGCCATTTTGTTGATGTTCCGACCTTGGGGGATGTTGCATCTAACATAATCGACTCGGCGGCGGTTGTGGGAAAGAAGGACTTGGCTATAAACAATATATGCTGTCGCTTAATCTTCCCGGTTTGACGTTTAATTTTGTTTGTTTCAGATTACCATTGGAACAGTTTTGATGATGGAGCAGCTTTCAATTGAGTGTCGAGGGCAATTTTGCCCCTGTTTCGGTTTTGCTTTAATGTGCCGTGTGATTGGTTGGCAAAGTTCCAGCCATTTCCTCAACCAATAGAAAGCCAATTGCGAACCAAAACCAATAGTGACTTGATTGGCCGCACGCGTTTTCCCGCGCTTAGCACCGGTGACCACGTATTTGCTTCGAATTGTGATTGGTTCATTGTGCTGTTTATGTCTGTTGTGATCGGTCAGAGTAAGTTCTTTGGTTTTGTTTTTACGAGACTCAATCTAAAAACGCCGGCTAAATGATTTTGTAATATAGGAAACACATTGAATTTTCACTTAAACCAAACCCAAGTGGATTTTTTTTTTCGGTAAAAGGCAAGGCAAACTCGGAAAAGAAAATTCGAGTTCTCCCGAAAGGAGTCGACAATATGATCTTCCGATTACTTAAGTTCTGATACTCCATCAATGAGTTTGTCACACGAACCTAATCTAACGGCCAAGCGTCTCAAATCGGAATGTCATAGGTTCTTTTGGGAGAATTCGGATTTTATCCGACCGTGTTCTTAGCCTTTATCATTGACTAAAATAATACATGTAACATTTTTTCACCTGGCTAAAAACATAAAGTCACATTTCTGTCAAATATACCGCGTTCTTTCTGGTGTTTCAGTACCTTGACTTATATTCTATTTCGGAAAAAAAACTTACTGCATTTGAATGCACGTTTATATCTAGGACTTCAAAAAGGTGACTGAGACCCAAAGAGGCAACCTTTTAATAGTATGTGAAACCAAATAAATCGCCTCCTAAATTACTCGCATGAAATTTTAGATCTAAAAAAAAAAACAGAAAAACATCAAAAAACAACTCAGGGGCAATGCAGAAGGAAGAAGCACCTAATGTATCGTGTTATAAGTTGCGAGTATTTTGTGTGTTTGATTAGGCTTTTTTTAAAGTAGCGCGACATTAGAAAGCTACAAAGCTGTGACAAAAGATATCTATCACTGTGACATCTCTTGCTTTCAGAACAAACACGTTTTAGCGCGTGTGAATATGTATACTTGACGTTAAATCATACACGAGGAAGAGTCACTCAGTTCATTGTTTCATCCAATTTCCAAACAACGAGAACGAATTGGGTGAAAAAACGACGCGCTGCCGGTTTTATTTATTTTATTATTCTTTTTATCAGTCTTTGGTAGAAGGTCATAGAGGTGTTGAGAAATCGGAGTGTTTGATAAAGCGTCTCAAAAAGTTTATAATTTTTGGCAGAAAATCAAATTGAAATTTATGATAAATCTATGAAACCAAATTTTAGAATAATTGAGATCACATTTCCAAATCTTCTTCACGGTAATGATATCTTCACGTTATCATACACATCCAATCTGACCGTTCTGCCATACGCAACATTTTCTTCTTCTTTTGCCAAGCAACCAATAACCATTTGTCACTGCAGGGCCTGGCCAGTTTATTACGAATTTCATTAAATGCTCATCAATTTCTACAATGAGACTCTCAACCCTCGTTTCTTTCTTCCAAGTAGTGAAAATAGATTAAAAACAGTTTAATTAAAGGATGTTTTCAAACTACCTGAAGCGAGATATAATCTAACTAATTTTTCATCCGTTACCATTCATCGATAATTAATGTTTATGATGAGAAAAAAATATTTATTTAAAAGCAGCTGTTTTGATCTCAATTTGAACTTAGATAACACAGCTGCTTCACTGATGGTAAATGTCTTTAATTCAGATATTATCCTTAAAATAAGCGCATTTTACATACTCTTCTCAAACTTAAATATTGCTTTAAATTTCAAGTTAGTGACTCTTTCACGGTTGCTCATGAAAATGCCCTCGATGTTAATATTTGTTGCCTTGACACTTATCCAAGCCGCAATTTCGTTTCCTTCAGAAATAAAGGTAATATAAGTTACAACTGTTGTAATGACATTTTTAAAGCTTACCATGGATTACCATGGAATGACAAAATTTACCAAGATTAATGGAAGAACCCCTTTTTTTAACAGCATGAAGTCAATGACATGGAAGATGCCAGCTGGGATGAAAAAGGAGGTATGCTTACAACTGTTGCAACTTCACAATCACTTGAATGTTATTCTTGTTCTGGTTGCTATTGTGGTTTTTGTGTTCTACAAGGCTTTTGAGTGATTTAAGAACAGAACATTATAAGTCATTTCAAGTTCGAGTCCTTGAGAAGAATGATATTTTAAAACACATATAACAATCCAAAAGATTGAAATTTTTAAACAATGTTAAAAGGCGTTAAAAATGTGACGATACTGAGGTGTAAAAAAAAGATAAAATATACAATAGTAAACTGATAAAATGGAAGAAAAGAACAATGGAAAGCTTCACACGGATAAACACATCCTTCTAAATGATTAGGAGTCTTAAAAAGGAGACTGAAAACAATTTTTGTCAGATCGAGTTATACTGTTATGTTTGTTCAAGCTTGGCCATAGCTGCCGAATAAAAAGCATTTCGAAAATAAGGTAATCCAGTTTACACTGGTGTGGTCACAAGACTGAGAACGTTCCCTCGATGCCGACTCTTTTCTATGGAGCTCTCTCAAGTGATTATCAATGTGGCAGTCAGAATTCTTGTGCTCCTCTTATATGATTCGCGTTGATGCGAGTGTCAGCGTTTGCAGCCGACATCAGTAAACGGCATCGCAGAAGTCCCACATGAAAACATATAAAACGCACTGTTGGTCCAACATTGGGGACTCCTCTAATCTTTCGTCACCTGAGTTCGATTATGTCTTTGATCGATCTTGCGGCTAACGTAGACGGGGCGAGTTTCAGTACCAAGAATCGTATGGCTAACATCACTGGGATGTCTTCGCGCTGAATTTGCCGGGTTCATGCTCACCTGCATGGTACTCGTTGTTCAGGGTGTGAGCTACTCTGGTCTTTTTCATTCACTCTGAATTGCCGGATTGTCGGACTACACGAATAATTCTCGCTAACGCCCGAGGCAATAACGCAATTGTCTTACAGTGGTGCTCACAGTCGAGATGAAAAAGCTGCCAATTTGACGAAGCAGTGACTGCCTCAACCTGACATAGGCGATGGTTTTTGGTAGTCTTGTAAAAACCTTCGTATCCAGCAGGCAGCTGTTCTTGATGAACTCCATCCCAAAAAAGTAATTTGCTGTGCTACTCGATCGGCGCAAAATTATTCATCTAATTGCTTTCTCCTAAGCGCTCACAAGGATGTGCTTTTCCATGTGAAGTTTTGTTCATGTTCGTTTACTCGGTTTTATCAGTGAAGAAGTGTGTATTTCATCTTTTTTATGCTTTTGTTGTCCCAGTTTTGACGCCTTCCAATGTTCGTGATTGTAGGTAAAGTTGATAATTGCTTTGTAACGGTGCTACGTTGCATTACACAGCATTTCCGGGTCGGAACGATTGAATGACGTTTGTGCTTTTAACCTATCTAGCCTCCATAACTTCGTAACTATAGAAGTTAGGACAGTGAAGCTTGGAGTAGTACGTCCAAACATTTTTCGTTTAAGGTCCGCAACTGGAAGTGTTGACATCATATGACGTGGTAATTAGGTCATGATGTGCAAATGGCAGCAATCGTGGATCCAGTATCTTCGATTTCTGAATTTCTTCAGGAAAGCGCAGAAATTAGGCAAAACTTAATCAAAACCAAATAAAGGAACACTAATATGAGCAAAAAACACCAAATTACCAAAGTAGTTTTTCTCCACTTTTAAAAAAAGTATTCAGAAAAAATCTGTCTCTCAAAGAATTGGTTGCTAACGGTAACATCAAAGAAAATGAACACTAACCGACCACATCTTATTTTTCCAAGACAAAATTCCGGAAAAGTCCTGGACTTTCATGGCGTTTGCGCAAATATTAAAAAAGATTATACAGGTTCAAAGTCTCTGCGCGCAGAATCCGTCCCTTCCCCCCCCCCCCCCCCCCCCGGGGTCTAGATTGGGTTAATATCTCTATGAAGCTGCAGTACACCTGATACATTTATGATAGCTATGGCACTGGAAAACTGTACACTCAGGTCAGGTAATACCTTCCCCTATAGCACATACTTTATGCATAATGAGTTTCCGACTGACAAGTTGTTCTCTTGCTACAGGATTAAAGGATTTTCATCGCTGTTGTTCTGTTCCGCATTCATCTTTTGTCGCGTGTTTGAAATTTATTTGTTATATCGGGGAAGATTTTACGTTTGGGCTTCGGGATTGTGTTTGTTATAACGAGGAGTTTGTTATATTGATCAGGAGGTTCTGTTCCATACATTTTACCTGTAACGTTTGCCGGGCTGGAGAATATTGTTCGTTATACCGAGCCCAAACGAAGGCTGCGAAGAAGACCAGTTTAATTCTATAACTGGAAGAAGAAACGCAAGGGTTATGCGTAACCACAATCATGTCTTTTCCTCTTTAAAACTTTAGCAGACAGGTTCCTGGCGCGGACGAAGCGGAGCAGTGTACAGTTTGGAGTTATGATCCTTTGCGAAGTTAAGAGAAACTCACTTGACTATAATGGTTATGGCTGCTACTGTGGATTGGGAGGAAAAGGAGAGCCAATTGACGATATCGATCGGTAAAAAGTACGAAATGCACGTCAAGTACAATGTCAAATGCATTTTATACAAACTGAACACTGCTTAACAATATGAAGGAGTGCGGGGGGTGGGTATGGGGGTGGATTACTGTGTCTTGGTTTCCGCACTGCACGCAAACATTTTCTATATTGAGAAATACGTATTTTTTTCAATGATGAGGCAGTGACACAGGCATCCTGAAAAAAAAAAGAGTCCTCCCAAAAGAGACGATCTTTTGAGCTTCCGATTACTAGTTTAGATGCTCTACCACACCACAGGAGAGTTGTGGGAGCAAGGTCATTAAACTTGGTTCATGTGACAAACATCCTCCGCCTTTTATACGCAGTGGAATATATAAATATATATGATTCAGAGTCTTTCCTGAATATGCCTATACGGGTTGCGGACTGATAAATACATTGTCTCTTTCTCGTCAGGTGTAGAAATAGATACAACTATCCACGAACACAATCAGACGACTCCTACATATTCATACATATAATTGTTTTATTGCAACTGATTTTTAATCACCGTTTTAGGTGTTGTTATGAACATGACGCCTGTTACAACAAGCTGACTGACAAGAAGATTTGTAAATCGGCTCAATTGTACGCCACTACGTACGTGGTAAGGGGCTGCACGAATTGTGGTAAGTCATTCATAGGGAAGTAGTCGTAACTCGATTCAATACGTAGAGAAATTCTAAGCTTTCACTTGCATTTTCTTGATAAAGTTATTATCTCTTTTAACTCCAGGAGACCACGTTTTATTGTATTTGTACGAGATAAGTATGTCATTCTCTTTCGTACCTACAGTTTTGTTTAGAACATGAATGCCTTCCCCAGAAGAAAGCTTAAAGCTGAATATAATTTCATTTTTCACTGATATTTAATGTATGATATGGCTGATTATTTTCTCTTGGTCTCTGATTGAATGCACGGGGCCAGACTCACGTGGCGCGAGTTATGATGTATCCAAAGTATTATTTCCTGGCAAAAGCTGATGTATTGTTAAACTAGCAATGGCCTATGGTTAAGAAACATTATACTTCACATTTCAGTGCTTCTTAAGCAGGGGCGTAGCGTCCATATACGCACGTACGCCCGTGCGTACAGCCGAGATCTGAGAAAAAAAATTCCATTTAAATTTGCTGAGTAAAAAATTCATATTTTCACATTATACTGGCGTTTTTTTTTTTATTAGAATTCCCATAATCCAAGCATTAATCATTCAGTGCTGGCCACTAATAACTATTACGATGACGGACGAAAGATTAACCTCCCTAGCAATCCCTCAGATACGTAAACATATAAAGAACGTGGATATTGACAGATTGGTAACGGAATTTGCCCGTCTTTATATTAAAGGGTCGACGCCCTGCCTTTTGCTTGTGACCTGTCTTCATTGTTTTTGTATTTTTTTTTCTTTTCGGCACACTGTAGCTTACAGAAAACACTAGGGAAATGGTTAAAATAAACAACTTTCTACTGCATTTTTGCCGCATTATTTATTGAAAATGCCCCGTAGAACAACCAGGAGATGGCATTTCCGAGACCCTAAATTTCAAAATTTTCTGGGGGAGCATGTTCCCAGAATCCCCCCTAGTTGTAAGCGCCAAAAGGCGCTTACGGCGCTTACGAAAAATTTATTCTTGTACGTACATCTCCAAAATCCCACGCTACGCCCCTGTTAAGTGTGCATTTAACTTTACAATCATGTTGCAGTTTCATCTGAAATTATCCTTATACCACACTGTTTCCCTGATCATTTATTTTCAGCGTCAAGACCTCCGAATTCTCGCTGCCAGAAAGAGCTTTGTGAATGCGATGTTATGGCAACAAAGTGCTTCAAAAAGTACGATTCCAAATTCAAAAACAGTTTGAAGAACTACGACCAATCGAAATGCTAGATCTGACGTCACTTAACAGAAATCGTAATCGACCCGTACGTCGTTTAAAAATAGAGAATAAAATATCTTTAAAATGCCTTTTGTGTGATGTCCATGCCACTAATTAGTGTGTGTTCTCGGGGGGAGAACTAAGACTGGATCAGAAAGTCAGGACCGATATAAGTAAACTGGATGAAGGAGGAAATTTTGAGTGATATTAGCCTTAGCTCCCTGACATGACAGATCCGGCTGTAGAAGTAGTAGTTAGATTCAATTTCAGTGGGTAATTTCTAAGGGTATTATTCATATCAACTCATCACTAACTTTTGAACTGTTTTCATTTATCATTCGGTTCTAATCACTCTGAAGAGATTAATTATATCGGAACAACAAAGTTCAGTGGCGTCGACAACCAAATTTTCTTTTAGGTTTCGGAACATCGTTTTCACGTCATAATTGTCCTTTTTATGAACTTCTGAAAAGAGAAAAACTAAGGCTAACTGCACCCAGAAAGCAACAACAGAAATGTTGGTTGTTAAGGCGTGAAGAATAAACAGATGCTTTCGTGATTAAGAAAAGGGAAAATATAATTGAGTTTGGTACAAACTAGGGAAGAAGGCAATTTTGTATCAGCTGGTAAAAATATGAGTAGATATGAAACAGATGAACTGATGATAGGCCATATTATAGGCAAATATTCGATTCCGTGCCAGTGACGAGCGTTTAAAGCCGATATATGAGACAATCTTGTTCGACTGACTACTGGTTCTTTAACTTTGGACCATTTTTCTGATAAGAATTAATTTTGCTTCTGCCTCAAGCAAAAGTATCGAAAGGACGTAAAGATATTTTTAGATTTGCTTTCTTTCCCAGGACGATTACTGAAGGGAACAAACTTCCAGAAGAAACTGTTTCCAGCCAATCTCTCTGTATTTTTAAAAGTAAACTAATTTAATTTAATTCTCATTGGTAGATTAACTTTTATTGTTATTTTGTATATTTTAGTATAGTTTTATTTATTATTATTTTAGAGTTGGCGTGATGTCTCACGACTTTGCCGACACAACGACATTTAGATTTAGATTTAGAAGCAGTTCAATAACGTTAAAAAGCAAAATAGTAATGTCCTCATTAAACACTGAATTAAAAATGCATCTATGCCTTCAGCAGACGACGCGTTATACACCGGCGTAATGTTTTGTTTCGCTCATTCTAATTACGACCTGCACCTCGTAGTGCGCAAAAAAAAAATAGTTGTTTTTGATATAACATAAAAAGTATTTGTTTTGAAAGACGGTAAAATCTCAGGAAGCCACGAGTCTCACTTCTTAAATAAATTGGTTCATCGTGCTGTTTATGTACGTTGTGATTGGTCAGAGTAATTTCTTTGGTTTTGCTTTTACGGTACTCAGTCTAAAACCGCCGGCTAACTGACCTTGCAACATAGGTAACAGATCAAACTTGAACTGAACCAAACCCACATTTTTGATAGATGGGTGTATTTTTTTTTTCAGTCAGTAACATAGGCATATCTACAAAAAGAAAGTCACAGTTCAACCTAAGGACCTCCGATTACTAGTTGGGATCAGATCTACAACTGAGCTACTGGAGACTCGTAGGAGCGAGTCCATTAAACTAGGTTAGTTGTCAGTGGTAGAGCATCGGAAGTATTAATCGGAAGGTAATAGGTTCGACTTTGTTGGGAGAACTGGGCCGGATTCATTTTTCCCACAATAAGAGGGTTTCACTAGGATTAGCCGTCCGGCGTCACACAGCCTAAAATTTAATCGTCAACCGCAAAAAAAAAAGCAAAGTACTATCAGCCGTCAAACGGTTTCAAGGTCTTTCAAATAACACTATTTCAGCTGCATATCCAAGACTTCTGGCTTACAAACAATCGTGTCAACCTTTCAACCGGTTTCCATGTTCCTAATATAGTCTTTGCTGATCTTTTCCACTTAATTTGCGTCTAAACTGACATCACAACTAACTTCCGTCTGGAAGCACTTCCGGTTCAAAATATGAATTATTTACTGCATTGATAACGTGTTTCTGACCACAAAACAACCCCCAGAGCACAAGTGTTAATATTAAAAAACGCAAGAGATAATAATAACTCGTGGAAGAAATTTCCTTTTGATAACCGTCAACCGTCAAAAGCCCTAACATTTAACCGTCAACCATTAAAATAGCAACATTTAACCGTCAACCGTCAAAGCTATAAATCTTATTCCAAAATGGCTTCCACCTTAATATTCTTTTGTTTGCATTCAAATTAGCCCTTCTTGCCTCGTTCAAGGTAATATATTCTTTTGATTTATAAGCTTAAGAACGAGGCAAGAAGGGCTAATTTAAATACCAACAAAAGAATATTAAAAAGAGTAGCCATTTTGGAATAAGGTTGTAGTGTATTGCGTGACATCACGTGACATATGTTAGTGAATTGCAGATTATGCAAATACAGTTGAGTTGAGCACATGGCCGCCTGTTAGTAGTTGCTTGTTCGTTCGTCGTATTGCTCCTCCCGCGAATACACTTCATTTGGCGACGATGATTCCATATGTCGACTTTATTCGGTAGAGTAGATACGTTTGATGAGAAGACGGAAACTTGGGAGCATTATACGGAGCGCTTAGGACATTATTTTGATGCAAATGGTATCGGCCATGAGTCCCCGGGGGACAAAGCGAAACGGCGGGCAATTCTGTTGAGTGTGTGTGGAAGCAAGACGTACAAGTTGATGAGTGACCTTCTAGCCCCAGCAAAACCGGGAGAAAAATCGTACCAGGAACTGGTAAAGCTTATTCAGGATCATTTAGCTCCAAAGCCATCGGAAATTGTACAAAGGTTTAAATTCAACAACCGTTTTCGCACCGAAGGAGAATCAGTAGCAGATTTTGTGGCAGCGCTGAGGAATTTGGCCGAACACTGTGAGTATGGAGATACTCCGGAGACAATGCTGAGAGACAGGATTGTGTGCGGAATCCGAGATGAGAAGATACAACGACGTCTGTTTGTGGAAAAGAAATTGACCTTCCAGAAGGCATATGAAATCGCAAGTCACAATGAAAAATATGACCGTGCTTCAGGAATCGAAGGAGTCGGAGTCGGTAAACAAGGTAACGGTACAGGCAGAAGGGACGGACGGCCTTCGCATACCGCGGAGATCGGTTTGTTTTCGGTGTGGTGGGAACCATAGTGCACATACATGCCGGTTTAAGGACCTGAACTGTTACTATTGCAAACAAAAAGGCCACATTGCCGACAGGTGTCCAAATCGCAACAAAAATCAGTCGAGAGGTGAAAAGCAAGATGTGCGACCGAACAAAAGTGATCAGAGGGGATATTCTGGCAAGCAGAGGTCAGGTAACTTACACCAGTTAGAGGATGTTGTTAATGTTTTTGATGAAGATGCTGGGGAGGAGGGAGATGTGTATGGCGAGCTGTTTTGTGTGAATTCAAGTAGAGGCCACAACCCTTACAAAGTGACAGTGTTAGTAAATGGAGTGAATGTTACAATGGAAATTGATACTGGGGCCTCAACAACTGTTGTTGATGAGAAAACCTTTCACACTTTGTCTCAGCCGGGTAGAGTGTTGGAACTGAACGCTGTGAATACTGCACTGGCAGGAGTGAAGGCGAAAATCTATGTCGACCCCACGGAGAGGCCTCGATTCCTTAAATCCAGGCCTGCAGCCTATGCCCTGCGTGAAAAAATTGAAACAGAGTTGGATCGTCTGGTCAAAGAAGGAACTATAGAACCAGTTGAATTCTCCGAATGGGCCACACCCATCGTCCCCATTGTTAAAGAGGATGGCACTATCAGGATTTGTGGGGATTACAAGCAAACGATTAATCAAGCAGCCAAGTTAGACAACTACCCCATTCCCAAGATCGAAGATTTGTATGCAACCTTGGGGGGAGGTATGGAGTTCACAAAGCTGGATTTAAGCCAGGCGTACCAACAGTTGGAGCTGGATGAGGAATCAAAGAAGTACACAACCATCAACACCCACAAAGGCCTCTTTAGATACAATCGCCTCCCATACGGCATTGCATCAGCTCCTGGTATTTTCCAGCGCACGATTGAAAGTCTCCTTCAAGGAATTCCGCAAGTTGTTGTCCGGATTGATGATATTCTTGTCACTGGCAAGACAAGAGACAAACACCTGGAGAATCTAAAGGAAGTTTTGACTCGATTAGACAAGGCAGGCATCCGCCTTAAGCTGAAGAAGTGTGTATTCTTACAAAACCAAGTGATTTATTTGGGGCATTGCATAAACAGAGATGGTATACAACCCATAGAAGGCAAAGTGAGAGCCATCCACGAGGCACCCGCACCAAGTAATGTCAAGGAACTTCAGGCCTTTCTGGAGATGTTGAACTATTACGCTTGTTATTTGCCAAATTTGTCGACTATTTTGGCCCCTTTGCATGAGCTACTTGCCAAGGACTGCAAATGGACATGGGGTAAAAGACAGGTGGAAGCTTTTAACCGAGCTAAGGACATGTTACATTTCTCAGATCTCTTAGTCCATTATGACCCCAGTAAAGAACTTGTGTTATCTTGTGATGCCTCGCCTTACGGACTTGGAGCAGTCCTCTCCCACATCATTGATGGGAAAGAAAGACCCATCTCGTACGCCTCGAGGACCCTATCTCCTGCTGAACGAAATTAAGCCCAAGTGGATAAGGAAGGAGCTGCAGTGATATTTGGACTCAAGAAGTTCCATCAGTATCTGCACGGAGAGAAATTCAAGATTTTTACAGACCACAAGCCGCGTTTGGGTCTGTTTAAGGCAGATAAAGCTGTTCCAACCATGGCATCACCAAGAATTCAAAGATGGGCTCTACTTCTAGCAGCCTATGACTATGAACTGGTCTACAAAGAGGGACAAAACCATGGTAACGCTGATGGCCTTAGTCGGCTACCTTTGCCGGATACCATAGCGAGGGTCCCCACTCCTGGAGAAACAATACTCTTAATGGACCAGTTGGAAACCTTGCCAGTGGGTGCCGATCACATTGCGGATTGGACAGCCTCAGACCCAGTGTAAGTTACAACAAGTCTTAAGAAGAGTCCTCTATGGCTGAGAGAGAAATGTCCGGATAAAAGCCTGGAGCCTTATTATTTGAGAAAAGACGAACTTAGCACACACAATGGATGTATTTTGTGGGGAAACCGTGTGGTTATTCCACCAAGGGGCCAACAACAGCTTCTGGAGGACTTGCACAACACCCATCCAGGGATAGTCAGAATGAAAAGTCTGGCGCGTTGCTACCTATGGTGGCCGGGGTTGGATGATGACATTGAAGCTAAGGTCAAGTCGTGTGAAGTATGTCAGTTACATAGGGCAGCACCGGCCGCTGCTCCCCTTCATCCGTGGGAATGGCCTGAGAAGCCTTGGTCCCGCATACACATAGACCATGCAGGGCCATTTATGGGACAATTATTTCTTATTGTGATTGATGCATATAGCAAGTGGATGGAGGTGTATCCAACATCCAGTATCAGTGCGACAGCTACCATAGAGCTGCTTAGAAGAGCTTTTGCCACTCATGGGTTGCCTGACATGTTAGTTTCAGACAATGGCACGGGATTCGCGAGTAAAGAATTTGGCAACTTTATGGCGAAAAATGGAATTCTACATGTGAAAACTGCCCCTAGACACCCTTCGTCTAATGGTCTTGTTGAGAGATCAGTCCGTACTTTCAAAGATGGGATGAAAAAGTTGGAAGGATCGGAAGGTACAGTGCACACCAAACTCAGCAGATTCTTGTTGGCATATAGATCAACGCCCCAGACAACAACTAGAGTTACACCAGCAGAGCTGCTGTTCAACCGCCGCCTGCGAACCCGACTGAATCTCGTTCAACCTGATGTAAGGCAGCGCGTGGAAGCCCAACAATCATCCCAGAAAGAGCAGCATGACAACACGAGGACAGCGCGACAGTTTGCTGAGGGGGACAAGGTTCTGGTTAAGAATTTTAGTCCGGGACCCAAATGGAAGAAGGCACACATTGAAAGCAGAACTGGCCCACTGTCATATACGATCAAGAGTGAAGATGGTGTGGTAACCCGTAGGCATGTTGATCACATTCTCAAACGACATGACGTACCCTCGAGGGAGGAGGACGACCTACCTGAGTCAGCAGTGTACGCTGAGCAAAATCCGGTACCGCCCATGGCAGTAGAGGAACAAAAGGATGCATCCACAGAGCCCGTTTCCATCAGCAAGGAGGAGTCAAACGCAAGATCCCTGGCAAGGAGGTCTCAGCGCACAAGGAGAACCCCAAGTTATTTAAAGGACTATGTAACTGTTTGAACGTGGATTAAAGTTGCGTTTAGTGATCATTATGAGATTGCACAGACATTACGGAACAATCAGTTACCCTTGTAGGAACTGTGTTTTGTGAACTAGGTGCGGGGAAGATGTAGTGTATTGCGTGACATCACGTGACATATGTTAGTGAATTGCAGATTATGCAAATACAGTTGAGTTGAGCACATGGCCGCCTGTTAGTAGTTGCTTGTTCGTTCGTCGTATTGCTCCTCCCGCGAATACACTTCAAGGGTCTATCCCTCTATTGAGACCCTCTAATAACAGTGTCACTTACTAAAAAAATATACAACTACAGTCGAACCTGTATTAAACGGCACCGTAATTAAACGGTCACCTCTATAAAGCGGTCGCGGTCACCCTATACAAGCCCCAGCGAGCTGTTTCTATTGTCTTGACCTGTTTTAAACGGTCACCTTGTAAAAGGAAACCACTTAAATATGGTAGCAAATGGCGTGCCAGGCAATTGAGCTTCTAATGAGCTGCAAAATCGTTGCGTTAATGTTTTACTGTTTCAATACCATGCTCTCCTTTGTCATACCATTTTACCGCCGAACTTTCTTAACCAAGTAAGGGATGTATTCTGTGTGACCTGTATTAAGCGGTCACTTAGCCATTCGACGAGGGTGACCGCTTAATACAGGTTCGACTGTATCATTTATTCACATTTCTTTCAAATATACCGCATTCTTTCTGGTGTTTCAGTACCTTGACTGTTCCATATACGGAAAAACTGATTGCATTTGAATGCATGTTCATCTCTAAGAGTACAAAAAGGTGACCAAAGACCCAAAGAGCCAAACAATTTATAGTATATGGAAGCAGATAAATCGCCACTTTTACGCCCATGAAAAACAAGTCAGCGGCTTACGCAGAAGGTATCAAATGCAGAAGATAGAAGCACCTAATGTATCGGGTAATAAGTTGCGAGTATGTATTAGAAAGCCATAAAACTTTGTTACTGTGACAGCTCTTCACCTTTCAGAACAAATATGTGTTAGCGCCTGTGAATATTTATGCTTGAAGTAATATATCAAACACGAGAAAGAGTATTTCCAAATTTCCAAACACCTATAATTGGTTTGAAAACACGACGCGCTAGGCCTTGAAATCTTTTTTAACAAACTTTGATCGAGGTGTTTAGAAATCGGAAGAAACTATCTTTCGAGTGTTTAATATAGCTTTGTTAACAATTCATATGAATTATTAAATCAATTTAATGATAACTAAGATCACATTTCACGAGGTCATACACATCCAATTTGACCATTCTGCTTAATGTGCCACATTTACTCTTTTTTTTTTCTTTACTAGTGTAAACATGTAAATTACTTACTGGCTAATCGCGATGTTGCCATGCGGTAAAATGTCTTGTTTTAATTCTATCGCTTTCTTGTTTTTTATAGCCCACCACATCTTCTTAGCTTACACTAATATATATATATATATTTTTCTTACCACATGATTGTAATAATTTTGTAAATAGTTTTTTTTATTATGATTCAGAGACATGCAAAAATTAACCATAAAAACCGACGTTTCGGTGTCTTCATGACGCCCATTGTCAAGGAGAAATAAAAAAATTACATAGTCTGCGGCAAGGTGTAACAATAAATTAGCATATAGTGTTTAAGGCTAATTAAGTAAATACTTTTGCGCGAATAGAGTCTTTTTGCACGGTCAGAGTGGGTTTTAGGTCTCTGATGAAAAGCATTTCGTTAACCAAACAATCGAACTTATTTCTACACTTTTTCAGAATGCTAAAACGCCCCAGTAGGCCTTTCGGGACTTCGCCATGCTGTTCGTGGTAGTGTTTATACACTGAAGAAGCTTTTTGTTTATGTCCATCCACACGTGTGTGTAAGTGTCCGTGCGTATAGCC